>NC_077235.1:75549912-75729912 GCF_027887165.1 Monodelphis domestica
TTAAATCACAGAAAGGGTTGAGAGTAGGAGAGCCAGAGAACTGCAAGTGCCCAGTTCCATGGAATCTGACTACACAGCATGTCAGGCCCAGGAGAAGCCAGAGAGAAGGGAATTTCAGAGCTGGCAAATCTGTAGAATGGTAGAGGAGAAATCTTGTGTGGCTCCACTGTATTAGAATTACTGTTTGCAGTTTGCTTGCAGTCTTTTCTCCTTGACCCTGGAACTCAGGATTATGGCAAAAATACTGCTGGGAGATCTCCTTTGGGTTTTCAGAGGTGACCAGGGAATTCTTTCCATTGTGACTTTGCCCTTAAGTTGCAAGCTCTCTGGACATCATTCTTTATAACTACTTGAAATCATTTGCCTAATCATAACTGGCAGGTACTCCAGTGATTCTGCAATTCTTCTTCTACCAACTTTTCCTGGTCAGTTGCTTTTCTTATACTTCACATTTTTTTCATTCCTTGCACATTGTTTACCCATTTTTTATACATGTCATGGATTCATTAGTTTCAATGGTCCAATTCTAATTTTTCAAGATTTAAGTTCTTCACAGAACTTCACAGAAGTTCTTTCATCATTTGTTGAATTCTAACATCTAAGAGGATATATTCTTTAGGGTTTGGGGCCCCTCTATTTGACTAAGCTATTCATTCCTAGTCATCAACTTTGTGCCTCCCTTTCAATTTTTTCCCAAATTTTTCTGCTACTGCTCTAGTTTTTAAGGTGCTATCTATTTCTGAGTTGAGGTCCTAAGCTTCCATGTCACCATAGTAGCTTTGTATCATCAGATTCTTTTTCATTTTGCTCATTTTTTCTCACCTACTTCTTCGATTTGGACTCTATGTTCCAGGTAGCCTCTGCTTTCCAATGAAGGGGATGATTGGTCTGAGATTGTGTCAATTCTATCCTTTTGCTTTTACAGCTCAATTTGGTTTCCTGTAAGTTTCTAGTGCCTCCAACATGGTATCCACCTGGTAGAAGTTTGGTCACTAGGCTCCTGACCTTCCTCAGGTAGGGTATGTGCTCCCTCCAGATGATAACCACTCCTCTCCATCTAGGAACTGAACCTCTGAATCTGGGTAATGGGCGACAGAACTAACCATTAGCACCTGACCCTGCACTCAGGGATAGAATAGCGGTCCACTTAGCAGCCCACTTTTCTATCCCTGGGACTGGTGCCGTTGCTCCTGCTACCACCACTGCCAACACTATTGCTGCCTACCTGCTGCCAACATCTTCAGGGACCTGCCATGCCAACAACCAGCTCCATTTTGGTGTCTGTAGACCTCTCCTGCATCTTTTTAAAATGCCTCATGCTTGAAAATGGAATCCCTCAGATATTTTCCTGCCTTTCCTGCTCACAGATCAATTTGGTATTTTCTGTGATGCTTTTGGAGGGGAAGTTTTGGGGAGGTCTAGTTGTTGTTGTGACCTTACATCCTTCTACCTTCATTCTGCCCCCCCAATATGCAATGGGGAATATATCATGTCTAATCTGAATGTCAAAAGAAAAGCATGAAAAGAACAAGAATACTTGTCAGAAATGTAATAAAATGCATTGTTTTTTTACAAGAAAGGTTGTTTAAAGGGGGGAAATGTGAGTACTCAAGTTTCAGAAGTGAAGCCATTTCTGATTTTCATCCTCATATTTGTAAAGCATACATCCTGTCAAAATATTAAGATTGGGGGTGGGGGGGAGGAAAAGAAAATGATCTATGTCTTTAACGAATAATGCTTGGAAATGATCAAATAAAATATATTTTAAAAAAATATTAAGATTGACAAAAGAAGTTTAAAAGAAGAAATCCTGAGAATATTAGGGGACAAAATGTTTTCAAACACCAAATAACTATACTGCACATGTAAAATCTATAGAGTGCTTATGATCCTGGTGAGAGCACAGGGGTAAAAATATGGAGCTTAAAATTGAAACAAAAAACTAATATTGTAATTTGTCTTTACATGTAACTGTAGGAGGGAAGGAAATATTTTTAAATATATTTATCCTCTGTATAGTTTTCAAAGAATCAAATAAGAGGATGAATATCAAAGCACCTCCATAAAGCCTGATATCAAAATAAAGTTCTATTGTTATAAAGATGATAACATGGTAGCATCAGTAAAAGTGGTTATATCTCAAAGATGATTATGATATAGTCAGAGGTCACCAAAACTATTTAGGAGTGTCTTTTAGAGACTGAGTGTCTCTCTGGGATGTGCCCTTTAAGAGAACATGACAATAGCTTAGCAGGAAGAATTCTCATGATGGGATGTCAGTCCAGTCTCTATAAAAATAGGGAACTGACAGAGTATATAGACTATGAGACCTTCAAAGGTATGGTAAACAGAAAATGGCTGAGTTTGGAGGCAATTTAGATGAGATAGGCCCTGAGCAAGACTTCACTCTCTCGCTTAGATGATCCTACATGGGAAAGGAGTTAGCTCACACAAAAGGGACAGATGATGACAGCCAAAGAACCACAAGTGTCTACTTTGATGGGATTTGAGCACACAGAATGTCAGGCCCAGGAGAAGCCAGAGAGAAAGAAATTTCAGAGCTGGCAACCCTTTCAAGTGGCAGTGGAGAAAATTTTTGTGACCTCATTGTGGCTCCATAATATATTATTGTTTGGTGCTTGCTTGCAGAAGCTTGGTGCTTCTCCTTAACCTTGGAGCTCAGGGTTTTGGCTGGAATATTCCTGGTAGTTTTCCTTTGAGCATTACTTTTTGGAGTTCAATGGGGATTCTTTCTGTTGTGATTTTGTCCTTCGGTTCCAAGCTATCTGGACATGGTCTTCTATGAATACTTGAAATCGTATGTCAAGGTTCATTGGTTAATTGTGACTTTCAGGTAGTTCAGTGATCTGGAATTCTCCCACCTCCATCTACTTTGCAGGTCAGTTGCCTTTCTTATACTTCACATTTTCTTCTATTTTTTTATTCTTTGCACATTGTTTAACGGTTTTTCTAGATGTGTCATGGACTCATTTGTTCGCATTTTTCAACACTAATTTTTGCGATCTTATTTCATCACTGAACTTCTATACTTTTGACCATTTATTGAACTCTGATATTTAAGGGGATATTTTCTGTAGGATTTGGGGCCTGTCTATTTGATTTAGCTGTTCATTTCTATTCATCAACTTTGTGCCCACCTTTCAATCCTTTCACAAAATTTTCTGCTATTAAATTAGTGTTTAAGACACAATCAATTTCTGAGGCAATGTCATAAGCTTCCCCATCACCATAATAATGCTGTATCATCAGGTTCTTTTTCAGTTTCCTTATTTTTCTCACCTACTTCTTTAATTGGGACTGAAGGAGATGACTGGTCTGAGCTTGTGTCTATTTTACTCTTTTGCTTTCACAGCTCAACTTGGTCTCTAGTAGCTTTCTGGTGCCTCCAATGGGCTATAGAAGTCTGGTCACTAGGCTGCTGACCTTGGCTCTGGTCCTGTCTCAGGTAGGGCATGTACTTCTCTAGACTTCAATAACCCCTCTGCATCTTGGAACCACATCTCTGAATCTGAGTAAAGGGCTACAGAGCAAACCATTAGGAGCTGCCCCTGCATCCAGCAATTCACTCAGAAGCCCTCATTTCCATCCCTGGCACTGGTGCCACTGCTACCAACCCCACTGATTCTCCCCTGCTACGACCTTCAGCCAGCACATTCAGGTGCCTGCTGCCCACTATGCCAAGGGCAAACTCCACCCTGGCCTCAGTAGACCTCTCACCTTGGGTCTTCCTCAGTTGCCTGGTGCTTCAAAAAGGAATTACAGTGAGTTTTTCCTGGCTCCCTGCCCGCAAATCGAATTCTGAATGTTCTGTGATTCCTTTGTAGAGGAGGTTATGGGGGAAGTTTGGCTGTTGTTATGACCTTTCACTGTGCCCCCTTCCCTCAGATCCCCAATGTGCAATGCTTGATATAGAGTTCTTAATCTGAATGTCATAGAATAAGATGGGCAAATAATAACTATCAAAAATGTAAAAATGTAATCAAGTGCAGTACTTTCCACAGGAATGTTTGTTTTGCCACTGATCTATTGTTATGATGAATCAATAGCCTGTACCTATAGAAAAATATCCTCTCAATAAACAAGCATCAGAAGGGAAGCCATTTCTGATTCTGAATACCTTACTTCTAAGAAACTCATGCCATGTCTTATACTAAGATTGGCAAAAGAAGTGAAAAGGAAACAAGAATATTAGAGGACAAAAGTTTTTTGAATATCAAATGACTGTACTGTGACTGTACATGTAAAATATATTTCAGAGTTCTTACCATTCTAGTGAGGGGGTTGTGGGGACAAGTAGAAAAGGAAAATTGAAAATAAAGAAACTAATGTAAAATATCAGCATTATATGTAATAATGGGGTCAGATGTAGAATGGCCAAAAAGAAATTATCCTCTGCACAACTGTCAGAGAATCAAATAAGATGAAGGTGGGGAAAGCGCCTCTGAAAATATGGATATCAAAATGAGCTTCTATTATGATGATGATGATGATACCTTGGTGGCATAGATAGAAGTGTTTTATTACAAAGACAACCGTAATGTTAGCAGATGTCAAACCATGCACCACACTAAAATTGAACCATTACTATCATAAAAATTGTCCTCATGAAATATAGTAGGATATGAAAATATTTTCTCCTAAAATCCGCTTTTAGAACATCAACACATCTAAATTAATTAATTAAATGAACTTAATTTCAAAAAGAACATCAACACATCTGGAATAAAAACCAACAAAACAAGCAAAAACCTATGCTGGGAGTGTTGTGAGGAAATCAAAATTTTAACTTGGAGGTGCCTTACAAGACAACGTGAAAGACCATGAAAATAGGTTAGCATGGAGAATTTCCATGTGGGCATGTCAGTCTATCTATCTCTATCATAACAGAGTGCTTACATAACATCTAGAGAATGGCTGAGCTTGGAGACAATTTAGAAGAGATAAGCTCTGATCAGGATGGTGCCCCTTCATTTCAATTATATAACATGGGAGGGGATTTAGATGACAGAAAGGGCTGAGATGATGAGAGTCAGAGAACTGGAAGTGTCCAATTCCATGGGATCTGAGCAAACAGAAAGTCAGGCCCAGAAGAAGCCAAACTGAAGGGAATTTCATACCTGATAATCCTCACAGTGATTCCACAATATTGGAACTATTGTGTGCTTGCAGCCTTTTCTCCGTGGCCTGGGAGCTCAGGGTAGACTATTGCTAGACTTTTCCTGGGAGTTCTCATTTGGGGATCTCTATTTGGAGTTCACTAGAGAGATTCTTTCAATTTTGACTTTGCCCTTTGGTTCCAATCTATTTAAACACGTTTCCTTTATAATTTCTTGAAAAAAGGATGTCAAGTATCATTGCTTAGTCATATGTCAGTTCACTAATTCTGGGATTGTCCTCTGTTTATTTGGAAATTCAGATGATGTTCCTATGAGGAATTTCACATTTTCTTCTGTTATTTCTCCATACTTTTTCCTCTATGATTGCCTGTTTTTCTTGATCTGTCATGGATTTATTAGTTCCCATTTGTCCAATTTGAACTCTTTAGAATTTAATTTTTTCACCATGCTTCTGTATCTTTTACCATTTGTTGAATTCTGAATTCTAAGAAGATATTTTCTTTAGGATTTGGGGATCCCTATATTTTATCAGGTTGTTCACTTTCTAATCATCAATTTTATGCCCACCTTTCAAATCTTTTCAAATTTTTCTGTTACTGCTCTGGGTGTTAAGATATTGTCTATTTCTGAGTAGATGTCCTAAGCTTGCCTGTCACCGGAGTCACTTTCAATCATCATGTTCTTTTCTGATGTGCTCATTTTCCCTCCCACTCGCCCACTTTGGTCTTTAGGAGGATACAGTTGGTCTGAGTCTCCAGTGGAAGGCATGACTTCTGTCATGGGCTTCTGTCTATTACATCCTTTTGCTTTCACAGCTCAATCTTGGTATCCTGTATATTTGTGGTGCCTCCATCATGGCTTCCTCCTGGTAGAGGCCTGCTCACCAGCCTGCTGACCTTGGCTCTGGTGCCTACTCATGTAGGCCACGTGCACCCTCCTGACTACCGCCACTAGTCTCCATCTTCAACCTGCATCTGTGTGAACTGAGTAATGAACGACAAAGCTACCACTTAGCACCTGACCCAGTGTCCTGGGATAGATAGGCGATCCCCTTGCAATCCACCTTTCCATCCCGGGCATTGGTGCCGCTGCTACCTTCACCCCCACTACTGCTGCTAGCCTGGTCCCAGCATCTTCAGTTGACTGCCACAAACACCATACAAAGAGCAAGCTCCAGTCAGACATCTGTAGACCTCTCTTGCGTCTTCCTAAAATGCCTCATGTTTGAAATAAGAATCTCTGGAACATTTTCCTGCCTTTCCTGCTCACAAATCAATTAGATACTCCCTGTGATGCCTTTTTAGGGGAGATTTTGAGGGAGATTTGGCGGTTATGGTGACTTTACACCCTGCCAACTTCAATCTACCCTCAACATGCAATCCTGACTATACCATGCCCAATCTGAATGTCAAAGGAAAAGCATGAAAAGAGTAAGAAAAATTGCCATGAATGTAATTAAATGTACTGTTTTCCACTAGAACGATTGTTGTACCTATGTTTGTTATGGTAACTAAATGTGCTGTTTGTTTAGCAAAAATAATCAGGTAAATACTCAAGTTTCAGAAGCTAAGGCGATTTTGAATCCTTGTCTTTCTAAGGAACAGATGCCATTATAGTAAGATTGACAAATGAAGTTTAAAGGAATGAAGCCCAAGAATATTAAAAGACAAAATGCTTTTGACCATCAAATAAGTATATAGAGATTGCACATGTAAAATCTATAACAGAGTGCTTTCTGTCTTGGCAAAGGCTTGGGGGAAGGAATGTGGAACTCAAGATAAAAATAAAGAAACTAGTATTAAAAAACTCTTTACATGTAATCATGGGAAAATGAAATATGTTAATACATTCATTCTCTACACAATTATCAGAGAATCAAATAGGTGGATGGAGGGCAAAGCACCTCTATAAAATTTGATATCAAAATAAGCTTCAACTGTTTTAAAGATGATCTCTTTAGGATTATAATTATTTATGTATAATTATAATCTTTAGGATTATATTCCAAAGGTGATCATGAAACTATCATAGGTCAAACAAGGCCTTGCATTATAAAAGACCAATAATGTCAGAAAAAATTGTCCTGATGAATTATGGTGTGATATGAAATTTTCCCCCTAAAATCCGCCTTTCTTACAACAGATCTGAAAAATCAAAGCAGAAAAAACCCAACTCAAAAACTATACAGAAGGCTACGTAGGAGATTGAGTATCTCTGTGGGAGGCGCCTTTCAAGAGAACATGAAACAGCTTAGCATGAGGCATTCCTATGATGGGTTTTTAGTCCTGGCTCTAACTGTCAGAACAGGGAGCTGGCAATGTCCAGACTATGAGACTTGAGAAGCCATGGCCAAGAAAGAATGGCTGAGCTTCTAGGTAATTTAGAAAAGATAGGCCAGAAGCATGATGGTGCCCTCTCACCTAGATGATCCTACATGGGAGGAGATTTAGCACAAAAAAGGGAGAGACGATGAAAATGAGAAGTTCAAGTGTCTAATTCCATGGGTTCAGAACACGAAAATGTCGAGCCATGCAGAAGTCAGAAAAAATGAATTTAAGAGGTGTCAATCCTATAGCATGTTAGAGGAGAAATCTTGTGTGATCCTCACAGTGGCTCCACCATATCAGAATTATTGTTTGCTACATGCTTACAGTCTTTTATCCTTGACCTGGGAGCTTGGGGTAGTGACTAGAAAATTTCTGGGACACCACGGGATTCTTTTATTTGTGAATATGACCATCGGTTACAAACTATCTGGACACGGTTCTCTATAACTATTTGAAATCGCATGTCAAGACTGGTTAATTGAGACTTCAGGTAGTCCAGGGATTATGTAATTTTCTGCCCTCCCCTGCAGGGCAGTTCCTTTACCTATACTTCACATTTTTTCTATTTTTTCAAGTTTTGCATATTTTTCACTGATTTTTCGTAATGGGTCATAGATTCATTACCTCCCACTTATTCAATGCTAATTTTTCAGGATTGAATTTCTTCACTGAGCTTCTGTACCTTTCACCATTTGATGAATTCTGTTATCTAAGGGAATATTATTTTTAGGATTGGGGTGCCTCTGTTTGCCTAAGCTATTCATTCTAAAGTCATCAGGTTTATGTCTACCTATCAACTCTTTTCCCAATTTTTCTGCTATGACTCTTGTTTATAAGGCACTGTCTCTCACCATAATTCCTTTGTATCATCAGGTCCTTTTTTTGCTGCCCCACTTCTTCACTTTGAACTCTATGTAACAGTTTGGCTCTGCCCTCCAGTGGAGGGGATGACTGGCCTGAGCATGTGTGTATGATATGTGTTTTCACAGCTCAGTCATGGTTTCCTTTAGGTTTTTACTCCTTCCAACTTAGTATCCTATTGTGAAACATTCTGGTCCCTAGGCTACTAACCGTGCCTCTGGTCCTTCCTCAGGTAGAGCATGTTCTTTCCAGACTACAAACACTCTTCCACATCTTGGAACCACACCTCTGAATCTCAATAAAGAGCTACAGAGCAAACCATTAGCAGCTGCCCCTGCACCCAGGGATATAATAGCGGTAAACTTCAAAGACCACTTTTCTATCCCGGGTACTGGTGCCGCTGCTACCACCACCACTGCTGCCACACTGCTGCTGCCTTCTGCCAGTACCTTCAGGTACCTACCATGCCAAGGGCCAACTCCACCTCTGCATTGGTGGACCTCTCCATGTGTCTTCTTCAGCTGCCTCGTGTGTCACAAAGGAATCACTGTGAGTTTTTCCTGGCTATCCTTCTCATGAAATGATTAATGATGTTCTATAATTCAATTGTAGGGGAGATTATGGGGGAGGTTTGGCCTCTGTTGTGACCTCTCACTCTGTAACCCCTTCAGAGAAGCCCAATGTGCAGAGCTCAATATACCATTCCTTTTCTGAATGTCAAAGAATTAGATGGAAAAATTATCCTCATCATCAAAATGTAACCAAATGCACTCTTTTCTCCAGGAAAAGTCCTTTCATTATGCTTATAGGCTGTACCTATAAAAAATATCCTGTAAGTAAACAAGTCTCAGGTGGGACGCCATTTCTAATTTGGAATACTTGTATTTCTAAGAAAGCTTTGTCATGTCTTATACTGGGAGCAACAAAACAACTGATAAGGAAAAAGAATATTAGAGCACAAGACCCTTTTCAACATCAGACAACAAGACTGTGCTTGACAAATCACAAGACAAAATGAAGAGTGAAAAAGAAGATCCTCTGAACAACTGTCAGAGAACCAAATGAGACAAAGGATAGTATAGCAACTCTTGGAAACTGGATATGGAAATGAGCTTCTACTGTTATGAAGATGGTGTTAACTTGGTAGCTTGGCAAGAAGTGTTTCTATTGCAAAGACCATAATAACATTAGCAGAGGTCAAACCAGGGACTGTATTAAAACAGGACTGATGAAATGTGGTGGTAAATTAAAATATTTTCCCCATAAATCTGTGTTTAGAACCTCAACAGGTCTGGAAACAGAAACCAAACCAAACAAAAACACTGTGAGATGATCATGAGAACGTGAATGTCTAAATTGGAGATGCCTTTCAAGAGAACATGAAAAAGCATGGAAACAGCCAAACAGAGAAATTCCATGTGGGCATGTCAGCCGGGCTCTATCAGAATGAGCAGTTGGCATAGTATCCTGAGCAAAGCTACTGTGGTCAACAGAGAATGTCTGAGCTTTGACGCAATTTAGGAGAGATGGCCCCAGAGCAAGTTGGCTCTTTTCACCTCAATGATCCAACTTGGGGAGAGACTTAGATCACAGAAAGGGAAGAGATGATAAGAGGCAGAGAAGGGAAAATGTTTAAGTCTGTGGCATCTGAGCACACAGAATTTCAGGTCCAGGAGAAAACAGAGAGAAGAGACTTCAGAGCTGGCAATTCTATAGAATAGTAGAACAGAAATCTTGTGTCATCCTCGCATTGGTTCCAACATACTGGAAATATTATTTGCTGTTTAATTGCAGTCTTTTATTGTTGACCCTGAAGCTCAGGGTAGTAACTAGAACATTCCTGGCAGTTCTCACTTGGGGGATTTCTTTTTGGAGTTCACTAGTGCATTCCTTCAATTGTGACTTTGCCTTCTGCCTACAATTTATCTGGACATGTTTCTTAAAATTGGATGTCAAGACTCGTTGGTTACTCATATGTCAGTTAGTCCACTGATTCTGCAATTGTCTTCCATTTATTTGGCAATTCAGTTGCTGTTCCTGAGGCAGTTCACATTTTCTCCTGTTATTTCTCCATGCTTCTCCCCTTTGGTTACCTGTTTTTCTTGATGTGTCATGGATTAATTGGCTCATTGTCCAATTCCAATTTTTCAAGATTTAATTTCTACAATGAGCGTTTTAATATTTCACCATTTGTTGAAGTCTGAAAGCTACGCAGATAGTTTTGTTGGATTTGGGCCCCTGAATTTTATCAGGTTGTTCATTTTGTAATCATCATTTTGGTGTCTACCTTTCAAGTCTTTTACCAATTTTTCTGTTACTGCTCTGGGTGTTAAGATATTATCTATTTCTGAGTAGATGTCCTAAGCTTGCCTGTCACCACAGTCATTTTCTGTCATCATGTTCTTTTCTGATGTGCTCATTTTTCCCTCCCACTCGCTCACTTTGGTCTTTAGGAGGATACAGTTGGTCTGAGTCTCCAGTGGAAGGCATGCCTTCTGTCATGGGCTTCTGTCTATTACATCCTTTTGCTTTCACAGCTCAATCTTGGTATCCTGTATATTTGTGGTGCCTCCATCACGGCTTCCTCCTGATAGAGGCCTGCTCACCAGCCTGCTGACCTTGGCTCTGGTGCCTACTCATGTAGGCCACGTGCACCCTCCTGACTACTGCCACTAGTCTCCATCTTCAACCTGCATCTGTGTGAACTGGGTAATGGACGACAAAGCTACCACTTAGCACCTGACCCAGTGTCCTGGGATAGATAGGCGATCTCCTTGCAATCCACCTTTCCATCCTGGGCATTGGTGCCGCTGCTACCCTCACCACCGACTCCCCTCAATGCTGTCTGCCTGCTCCCAGCATCTTCAGTGGACTGCCACAAATGCCACCAGAGTCCAAGCTCCAGTCAGGAGTCTACAGATCTCTTGCATCTTCCAAAAATACATTCATTTTCCTGTCTTTTCTGCTCATAAATAAATTTGGTATTTTCTGTGATGCTCTTGTAAGGGAGGTCTTGAGGGAAGTTTGCCTGTTGTGGTGACCTTTCACCCTGCCAGCTTCACTCTGCCTCCCAATATGCAATGCTGATTATATACTCTGCCTAATCTGAATGTCAAAGGGAAAACATGAAAAGAATAATTGTCAGAAATGTAATCAAATGCACTGGTTTCCACAAGAAATTTTGTTGTACCTTATACTGTTACAGTGAATGATCACAGTGTTTGTTTAGAAAACAGATTGTGTAAGCACTCAAGTTTCAGAAGTAAAGTCATTTGTGATGTGGCATGCTTGTATTTCTAAAGAATGTATATACTTATCAGCATCAAAGATTGACCAGAGGAGTTAAAATGAATAAATCCTGCAAATATTAGGGGATCAAATGCTTTTGCAGGTCAAATAATTATAAAGGGATTATGCATGGAAAATCTATATCCGAGTGCTTGTCATCCTGGTGAGGCCTTGGGAGAAGTAAGGTGGAACCCAAAATTAAAACAAAAAACTAATATGTGAAATTGCATTTATAAGTACTTATAAATTTGTGGGGGGGAAGTAAATGTGTTAAATCCATTGTTCCTCTGCCCAATTGGCAGACATTTAAATAAGCAGATGGGTGCCAAACACCTCTGTAAAACTTGGCATCAAAATAAACTTTTTTCTTACAAAGAGGATGATAATGTGGTAGCATGATTACAAGTGGTTACATTTCCAAAGTGATCATGAAATTATCACAAGTCAAACCAGATGTTGTACAATAAAAGAACCAGTAATGTCAACAAAACAGTCCTGTTGAAATATGGTATGATATGAACCTTTTTACCTAAAATCTGCCTGGACCATCAGTAGATCTGGAAATTCCAACCAACAAAAACCCAGATTAAAAACAATTCTGGGAAGGTCTTTAGGAGACTGAGTGCCTTGCTGGGATCTGCCTTTCAAGAGAATATGGAAGCAGTTTAGCAGGAAGAATTCTCTTGATGGGATCTCAGTCCAGCCCCTGTCTATAGGGTGTGGACAGGGTGTCCAAACTGTGATAACTGAGACTCAATGGTTGACAGAATAGCTGAGCTTTCAGACAATTGGGAAGAGATTGGCCATGAGCAAGATGGCCGCCTCTCACTTAAATTATCCTTTTTAGGAAGGAATTTAGCTCACAGACAGGGAGAGATGATGAGAGCCTGAGAACTGAAAGTATCTCATTGCATGGGATCTGAACACAGAAAAGGTCTAGGCAACAGAAAGCCATAGAGAAGGGAATCTGGGAGCGTACAATCTGATACAACGATAGAGGAGAAATCTTGTGGCATCCTCACTGTAGCTCCACAGTGTTGGAGTTTTATTTGCTCTTTGTTTGCAGGATTTTTCTCCATGATCCTGGAGATACAAGTTCCAGCTGGAATATTCCTGGGAGTTCTCCTTTGGGGATTTCTTTTCAGAAGCAAACAGGTGATACTATCAATTGTGACTTTGTACTTTGCTTAAAAGCGCTCTAGACATGATTCTCTAAAACTTTTTGAAATCGCAAGCTGGTGGATTAATTGTGGCTGCCAGGTGGCTAAATGATACTGGAATTCACCCTCCTCCACCATTTTTACAGGTCACTTGCTTTTCCTACACTTTGTACATTTTTTTACCATTTGTACTTTGTTTACCTTGTTTTCTTGATGTGTCATGGATTCATTAGCTCCTACTTGTCAAATTCTAATTCCTTCATTTAACTTCTATACCGTTCACCATTTCTGGAATTTTGATATCTTAGGGGATATTTTCATCATGATTTGAGGACCTCTATCTGACTAAGCAGTTCATTCTCTACTCATCAACTTTATAGCCACCTTTCAAATCTTTCCCAATTGTTCTGCCTTTATCTAGTTTTGAAGATATTCTCTATTTCTGATTTCATGTCCTAAGTGTCCCTTTCGCCATAAGAGCTCTACATCACCAGGTCCTTTTTTGGTTGCTCATTTTTCACACACCCTTCTTCACTCCGCAGTGGAAGCGATGACTGTATTGAGCTTGTGTCTATTACACCTCTTGGCTTCTACAGATCAACTATAGTCTCTTGTTGGTTTCTAATACCTCTCATGGCTGTATCCTCCTCATAGAGATGTGGTCATTAGGCTGCTGACCTAAGCTCTGGTCCTTCCTCGGGCCGGGCATTTGCTCCCTCCAGAATACCACCACTCCTCTGCATCTTGGAAACACACCTCTGAATCTCAATAAAGAGCTACAGAGCAAACCATTAGCAGCTGCCCCTGCACCCAGGGATATAATAGCGGTAAACTGCAAAGACCACTTTTCTATCCCTGGTACTGGTGCCGCTGCTACCACCACCACTGCTGCCTCACTGCTGCTGCCTTCTGCCAGCACCTTCAGGTGCCTGCCACACCTGCCACGCCAAGGGCCAACTCCACCTCTGCATCGGTGGACCTCTCCTTGTGTCTTCTTCAGCTGCCTCATGTGTCACAAAGGAATCACTGTGAGTTTTTCCTGGCCATTCTGCTCATGAATTGATTAAGGATGTTCTATCATTCAATTGTAGTGGAGATTATGGGGGAGGTTTGGCCGCTGCTGAGACCTCTCACTCTGTAACCCCTTCAGAGAAGCCCAATGTGCAGAGCTCAATATACCATTCCTTTTCTGAATGTCAAAGAATTAGATGGAAAAATTATCCTCATCATCAAAATGTAACCAAATGCACTCTTTTCTCCAGGAAAAGTTCTTTTGTTATGCTTATAGGCTGTACCTATAAAAAATATCCTGTAAGTAAACAAGTCTCAGGTGGGACGCCATTTCTAATTTGGAATACTTGTATTTCTAAGAAAGCTTTGTCATCTCTTATACTGGGAGCAACAAAACAACTGATAAGGAAAAAGAATATTAGAGCACAAGACCCTTTTCAACATCAGACAACAAGACTGTGCTTGACAAATCACAAGACAAAATGAAGAGTGAAAAAGAAGATCCTCTGAACAACTGTCAGAGAACCAAATGAGACAAAGGATAGTATAGCAACTCTTGGAAACTGGATATGGAAATGAGCTTCTACTGTTATGAAGATGGTGTTAACTTGGTAGCTTGGCAAGAAGTGTTTCTATTGCAAAGACCATAATAACATTAGCAGAGGTCAAACCAGGGACTATATTAAAACAGGACTGATGAAATGTGGTGGTAAAATAAAATATTTTCCCCATAAATCTGTGTTTAGAACCTCAACAGGTCTGGAAACAGAAACCAAACCAAACAAAAACACTGTGAGATGGTCATGAGAAAGTGAATGTCTAACTTGGAGATGCCTTTCAAGAGAACATGAAAAAGCATGGAAACAGCCAAACAGAGAAATTCCATGTGGGCATGTCAGCCGGGCTCTATCAGAATGAGCAGTTGGCATAGTATCCAGCGGAAGACTACTGTGGTCAATAGAGAATGTGTGACCTTTCAGACAATTTAGGAGAGATGGCCCCAGAGCAGGGTGGAACCTTTCACCTCGATGATCCAACTTGGGGAGAGACTTAGATCACAGAAAGGGCAGAGATGATAAGAGGCAGAAAAGGGAAAATGTTTAAGTCTGTGGCATCTGAGCACACAGAATTTCAGGTCCAGGAGAAAACAGAGAGAAGAGACTTCAGAGCTGGCAATTCTATAGAATACTAGAACAGATATCTTGTGTCATCCTCGCAGTGGGTCCAACATACTAGAAATATTATTTGCTGTTTAATTGCAGTCTTTTATTGTTAACCCTGAAGCTCAGGGTAGTAACTAGAACATTCCTGGCAGTTCTCACTTGGGGGATTTCTTTTTGGAGTTCACTAGTGCATTCCTTCAATTGTGACTTTCCCTTCTGCCTACAATTGATCTGGACATGTTTCTTAAAATTGGATGTCAAGATTCGTTGGTGACTCATGTGTCAGTTAGTCCACTGATTCTGCAATTGTCTTCCATTTATTTGGGAATCCAGTTGCTGTTCCTGAGGCAGTTCACATTTTCTCCTGTTATTTCTCCATGTTTCTCCCCTTTGATTACCTTTTTTCTTGATGTGTCATGGATTGATTGGCTCATTGTCCAATTCCAATTTTTCAAGATTCAATTTCTTCACTGAACCTTTTAACATTTCACCATTTTTTGAAGTCTGAAAGCTAAGGACTTAGTTTTATTGGATTTGGGCCCCTGAATTTTATCAGGTTGCTCATTTTGTAATCATCATTTTGGTGTCTACCTTTCAAGGGTTTTACCAATTTTTCTGTTACTACTCTGGGTGTTAAGATATTGTCTATTTCTGAGTAGATGTCCTAAGCTTGCCTGTCACCACAGTCACTTTCAATCATCATGTTCTTTTCTGATGTGCTCATTTTTCCCTCCCACTCGCTCACTTTGGTCTTTAGGAGGATACAGTTGGTATGTGCTCTCTAGTGGAAGGCATGACTTCTGTCATGGGCTTCTGTCTATTACATCCTTTTGCTTTCACAGCTCAATCTTGGTATCCTGTATATTTGTGGTGCCTCCATCATGGCTTCCTCCTGGTAGAGGCCTGCTCACCAGCCTGCTGACCTTGGCTCTGGTGCCTAATCATGTAGGCCACGTGCACCCTCCTGACTACCGCCACTTGTCTCCATCTTCAACCTGCATCTGAAGTGAATAATGGACGACAAAGCTACCACTTAGCACCTGACCCAGTGTTCTGGGATAGATAGGCGATCTCCTTGCAATCCACCTTTCCATCCTGGGCATTGGTGCAGCTGCTACCCTCACCACCGACTCCCCTCAATGCTGTCTGCCTGCTCCCAGCATCTTCAGTGGACTGCCACAAATGCCACCAGAGTCCAAGCTCCAGTCAGGAGTCTACAGATCTCTTGCATCTTCCAAAAATACATTCATTTTCCTGTCTTTTCTGCTCATAAGTAAATTTGGTATTTTCTGTGATGCTCTTGTAAGGGAGGTCTTGAGGGAAGTTTGCCTGTTGTGGTGACCTTCCACACTGCCAGCTTCACTCTGCCTCCCAATATGCAATGCTGATTATATACTCTGCCTAATCTGAATATCAAACGGAAAACATGAAAAGAATAATTGATAGAAATGTAATCAAATGCACTGGTTTGCACAAGAAATGTTGTTGTACCTTACACTGTTACAGTGAATGATCACAGTGTTTGTTTAGAAAACAGATCGTGTAAGCACTCAAGTTTCAGAAGTAAAGTCATTTGTGATGTGGCATGCTTGTATTTCTAAAGAATGTATATACTTATCAGCATCAAAGATTGACCAGAGGAGTTAAAAGGAATAAATCCTGCAAATATTAGGGGATCAAATGCTTTTGCAGGTCAAATAATTATAAAGGGATTATGCATGGAAAATCTATATCCGAGTGCTTGTCATCCTGGTCAGGCCTTGGGAGAAGTAAGGTGGAACCCAAAAATAAAACCAAAAACTAATATTCGAAATTGCATTTATATGTACTTATAAACATGGGGTGGGGGAAGGAAATGTGTTAAATCCATTAATCCTCTGCCCAATTGCCAGACATTTAAATAAGCAGATGGGTGCCAAACACCTCTGTAAAACTTGGCATCAAAATAAACTTTTTTCTTACAAAGAGGATGATAATGTGGTAGCATGATTACAAGTGGTTACATTTCCAAAGCGATCATGAAATTATCACAAGTCAAACCAGATGTTGTACAATAAAAGAACCAGTAATGTCAACAAAACAGTCCTGATGAAATATGGTATGATATGAACCTTTTTACCTAAAATCTGCCTGGACCACCAGCAGATCTGGAAATTCCAACCAACAAAAACCCAGATTATAAACAATTCTGGGAAGGTCTTTAGGAGACTGAGTGCCTTGCTGGGATGTGCCTTTTAAGAGAATATGGAAGCAGTTTAGCAGGAAGAATTCTCTTGATGGGATCTCAGTCCAGCCCCTGTCTATAGGGTGTGGACAGAGTGTGCAAACTGTGATAATTGAGACTCAATGGTTGACAGAATAGCTGAGCTTTGAGGCAATTGGGAAGAGATTGGCCATGAGCAAGATGGCCGCCTCTCACTTAGATTATCCTTTTTAGGAGGGAATTTAGCTCACAGACAGGGAGAGATGGTGAGAGCCTGAGAACTGAAAGTATCTCATTGCATGGGATCTGAACACAGAAAAGGTCTAGGCAACAGAAAGTCATAGAGAAGGGAATCTGGGAGCTTACAATCTGATACAATGATAGAGGAGAAATCTTGTGGCATCCTCACTGTAGCTCCACAGTGTTGGAGTTTTATTTGCTCTTTGTTTGCAGGATTTTTTCCCATGATCCTGGAGATACGAGTTCCAGCTGGAATATTCCTGGGAGTTCTCCTTTGGGGATTTCTTTTCAGAAGCAACCAGGTGATATTATCAATTGTAACTTTGTCCTTTGCTTAAAAGCTCCCCAGACATGATTCTCTAAAACTTTTTGAAATCACAAGCTCGTGGGTTAATTGTGACTGCCAGGTGGCTAAATGATACTGGAATTCACCCTCCTCCACCATTTTTAAAGGTCACTTCCTTTTCCTACACTTTGTACTTTTTTTTACCATTTGTACATTTTTTACCTTGTTTTCCTGATGTGTCATGGATTCATTAGCTCCTACTTGTCAAATTCTAATTCCTTCATTTAGCTTCTATACCTTTCACCATTTCTCGAATTTTGATACCTTAGGGGATATTTTCATCATGATTTGAGGGTCCTCTATTTGACTAAACACTTCATTCTCTACTCATCAACTTTATAGCCACCTTTCAAATCTTTCCCAATTGTTCTGCCTATATCAAGTTTTGAAGAAATTCTCTATTTCTGATTTCATGTCCTAAGTGTCCCTTTCGCCATAAGAGCTCTACATCACCAGGTCCTTTTTTGGTTGCTCATTTTTCACACACCCTTCTTCACTCCGCAGTGGAAGCGATGACTGTATTGAGCTTGTGTCTATTACACCTCTTAGCTTCTACAGATCAACTATAGTCTCTTGTTGGTTTCTAATACCTCTCATGGCTATATCCTCCTCATAGAGATGTGGTCATTAGGCTGCTGACCTAAGCTCTGGTCCTTCCTCGGGCCGGGCATTTGCTCCCTCCAGAATACCACCACTCCTCTGCATCTTGGAACCACACCTCTGAATCTCAATAAAGAGCTACAGAGCAAACCATTAGCAGCTGCCCCTGCACCCAGGGATATAATAGCGGTAAACTGCAAAGACCACTTTTCTATCCCTGGTACTGGTGCCGCTGCTACCACCACCACTGCTGCCTCACTGCTGCTGCCTTCTGCCAGCACCTTCAGGTGCCTGCCACACCTGCCACGCCAAGGGCCAACTCCACCTCTGCATCGGTGGACCTCTCCTTGTGTCTTCTTCAGCTGCCTCGTGTGTCACAAAGGAATCACTGTGAGTTTTTCCTGGCTATCCTTCTCATGAATTGATTAATGATGTTCTATCATTCAATTGTAGGGGAGATTATGGGGGAGGTTTGGCCGCTGCTGAGACCTCTCACTCGGTAACCCCTTCAGAGAAGCCCAATGTGCAGAGCTCAATATACCATTCCTTTGCTGAATGTCAAAGAATTAGATGGAAAAATTATCCTCATCATCAAAATGTAATCAAATGCACTCTTTTCTCCAGGAAAAGTTCTTTTGTTATGCTTATAGGCTGTACCTATAAAAAATATCCTGTAAGTAAACAAGTCTCAGGTGGGACGCCATTTCTAATTTGGAATACTTGTATTTCTAAGAAAGCTTTCTCATCTCTTATACTGGGAGCAACAAAACAAATGACAAGGAAAAAGAATATTAGAGCACAAGACCGTTTTCAACATCAGACAACAAGACTGTGCTTGACAAATCACAAGACAAAATGAAGAGTGAAAAAGGAGATCCTCTGAACAACTGTCAGAGAACCAAATGAGACAATGGATAGTATAGCAACTCTTAGAAACTGGATATGGAAATGAGCTTCTACTGTTATGAAGATGGTGTTAACTTGGTAGATTGGCAAGAAGTGTTTCTATTGCAAAGACCATGATAATATTAGCAGAGGTCAAACCAGGGACTATATTAAAACAGGACTGATGAAATGTGGTGGTAAATTAAAATATTTTCCCCATAAATCTGTGTTTAGAACCTCAACAGGTCTGGAAACAGAAACCAAACCAAACAAAAACACTGCGAGATGATCATGAGAAAGTGAATGTCTAACTTGGAGATGCCTTTCAAGAGAACATGAAAAAGCATGGAAACAGCCAAACAGAGAAATTCCATGTGGGCATGTCAGCCTGGCTCTATCAGAATGAGCAGTTGGCATAGTATCCTGAGCAAAGCTACTGTGGTCAACAGAAAATGTCTGAGCTTTGACGCAATTAAGGAGAGATGGCCCCAGAGCAAGTTGGCTCCTTTCACCTCAATGATCCAACTTGGGGAGAGACTTAGATCACAGAAAGGGCAGAGATGATAAGAGACAGAGAAGGGAAAATATTTAAGTCTGTGGCATCTGAGCACACAGAATTTCAGGTCCAGGAGAAAACAGAGAGAAGAGACTTCAGAGCTGGCAATTCTATAGAATACTAGAACAGAAATCTTGTGTCATCCTCGCAGTGGGTCCAACATACTAGAAATATTATTTGCTGTTTAATTGCAGTCTTTTATTGTTGACCCTGAAGCTCAGGGTAGTAACTAGAACATTCCTGGCAGTTCTCACTTGGGGGATTTCTTTTTGGAGTTCACTAGTGCATTCCTTCAATTGTGACTTTCCCTTCTGCCTACAATTGATCTGGACATGTTTCTTAAAATTGGATGTCAAGATTCGTTGGTGACTCATTTGTCAGTTAGTCCACTGATTCTGCAATTGTCTTCCATTTATTTGGCAATTCAGTTGCTGTTCCTGAGGCAGTTCACATTTTCTCCTGTTATTTCTCCATGTTTCTCCCCTTTGATTACCTTTTTTCTTGATGTGTCATGGATTGATTGGCTCATTGTCCAATTCCAATTTTTCAAGATTTAATTTCTTCACTGAACCTTTTAACATTTCACCATTTTTTGAAGTCTGAAAGCTAAGGACTTAGTTTTATTGGATTTGGGCCCCTGAATTTTATCAGGTTGCTCATTTTGTAATCATCATTTTGGTGTCTACCTTTCAAGGGTTTTACCAATTTTTCTGTTACTACTCTGGGTGTTAAGATATTGTCTATTTCTGAGTAGATGTCCTAAGCTTGCCTGTCACCACAGTCACTTTCAATCATCATGTTCTTTTCTGATGTGCTCATTTTTCCCTCCCACTCGCTCACTTTGGTCTTTAGGAGGATACAGTTGGTATGTGCTCTCTAGTGGAAGGCATGACTTCTGTCATGGGCTTCTGTCTATTACATCCTTTTGCTTTCACAGCTCAATCTTGGTATCCTGTATATTTGTGGTGCCTCCATCACGGCTTCCTCCTGGTAGAGGCCTGCTCACCAGCCTGCTGACCTTGGCTCTAGTGCCTACTCATGTAGGCCACGTGCACCCTCCTGACTACTGCCACTAGTCTCCATCTTCAACCTGCATCTGTGTGAACTGGGTAATGGACGACAAAGCTACCACTTAGCACCTGACCCAGTGTTCTGGGATAGATAGGCGATCTCCTTGCAATCCACCTTTCCATCCTGGGCATTGGTGCAGCTGCTACCCTCACCACCGACTCCCCTCAATGCTGTCTGCCTGCTCCCAGCATCTTCAGTGGACTGCCACAAATGCCACCAGAGTCCAAGCTCCAGTCAGGAGTCTACAGATCTCTTGCATCTTCCAAAAATACATTCATTTTCCTGTCTTTTCTGCTCATAAGTAAATTTGGTATTTTCTGTGATGCTCTTGTAAGGGAGGTCTTGAGGGAAGTTTGCCTGTTGTGGTGACCTTCCACACTGCCAGCTTCACTCTGCCTCCCAATATGCAATGCTGATTATATACTCTGCCTAATCTGAATATCAAACGGAAAACATGAAAAGAATAATTGATAGAAATGTAATCAAATGCACTGGTTTGCACAAGAAATGTTGTTGTACCTTACACTGTTACAGTGAATGATCACAGTGTTTGTTTAGAAAACAGATCGTGTAAGCACTCAAGTTTCAGAAGTAAAGTCATTTGTGATGTGGCATGCTTGTATTTCTAAAGAATGTATATACTTATCAGCATCAAAGATTGACCAGAGGAGTTAAAAGGAATAAATCCTGCAAATATTAGGGGATCAAATGCTTTTGCAGGTCAAATAATTATAAAGGGATTATGCATGGAAAATCTATATCCGAGTGCTTGTCATCCTGGTCAGGCCTTGGGAGAAGTAAGGTGGAACCCAAAAATAAAACCAAAAACTAATATTCGAAATTGCATTTATATGTACTTATAAAAACGGGTTGGGGGAAGGAAATGTGTTAAATCCATTAATCCTCTGCCCAATTGCCAGACATTTAAATAAGCAGATGGGTGCCAAACACCTCTGTAAAACTTGGCATCAAAATAAACTTTTTTCTTACAAAGAGGATGATAATGTGGTAGCATGATTACAAGTGGTTATATTTCCAAAGTGATCATGAAATTATCACAAGTCAAACCAGATGTTGTACAATAAAAGAACCAGTAATGTCAACAAAACAGTCCTGATGAAATATGGTATGATATGAACCTTTTTACCTAAAATCTGCCTGGACCACCAGCAGATCTGGAAATTCCAACCAACAAAAACCCAGATTATAAACAATTCTGGGAAGGTCTTTAGGAGACTGAGTGCCTTGCTGGGATGTGCCTTTCAAGAGAATATGGAAGCAGTTTAGCAGGAAGAATTCTCTTGATGGGACATCAGTCCAGCCCCTGTCTATAGGTTGTGGACAGAGTGTGCAAACTGTGATAATTGAGACTCAATGGTTGACAGAATAGCTGAGCTTTGAGGCAATTGGGAAGAGATTGGCCATGAGCAAGTTGGCCGCCTCTCACTTAGATTATCCTTTTTAGGAGGGAATTTAGCTCACAGACAGGGAGAGATGGTGAGAGCCTGAGAACTGAAAGTATCTCACTGCATGGGATCTGAACACAGAAAAGGTCTAGGCAACAGAGAGTCATAGAGAAGGGAATCTGGGAGCTTACAATCTGATACAACGATAGAGGAGAAATCTTGTGGCATCCTCACTGTAGCTCCACAGTGTTGGAGTTTTATTTGCTCTTTGTTTGCAGGATTTTTCCCCATGATCCTGGAGATACGAGTTCCAGCTGGAATATTCCTGGGAGTTCTCCTTTGGGGATTTCTTTTCAGAAGCAACCAGGTGATACTATCAATTGTAACTTTGTCCTTTGCTTAAAATCTCCCCAGACATGATTCTCTAAAACTTTTTGAAATCACAAGCTCGTGGGTTAATTGTGACTGCCAGGTGGCTAAATGATACTGGAATTCACCCTCCTCCACCATTTTTACAGGTCACTTGCTTTTCCTACACTTTGTACTTTTTTTTACCATTTGTACATTGTTTACCTTGTTTTCCTGATGTGTCATGGATTCATTAGCTCCTACTTGTCAAATTCTAATTCCTTCATTTAGCTTCTATACCTTTCACCATTTCTCGAATTTTGATACCTTAGGGGATATTTTCATCATGATTTGAGGGTCCTCTATTTGACTAAACACTTCATTCTCTACTCATCAACTTTATAGCCACCTTTCAAATCTTTCCCAATTGTTCTGCCTATATCTAGTTTTGAAGAAATTCTCTATTTCTCATTTGATACCATAAGCTTCCCTTTCGCCATAAGAGCTGTACATCATCAGGTCCTTTTTTGGTTGCTCATTTTTCACACACCCTTCTTCACTCCCCAGTGGAAGGGATGACTGTCTTGAGCTTGTGTCTATTACACCTCTTAGCTTCTACAGATCAACCTTGGTCTCTTGTTGGTTTCTAATACCTCTCATGGCTGTATCCTCCTCATAGAGATGTGGTCATTAGGCTGCTGACCTAAGCTCTGGTCCTTCCTCGGGCCGGGCATTTGCTCCCTCCAGAATACCACCACTCCTGTGCATCTTGGAACCACACCTCTGAATCTCAATAAAGAGCTACAGAGCAAACCATTAGCAGCTGCCCCTGCACCCAGGGATATAATAGCGGTAAACTTCAAAGACCACTTTTCTATCCCTGGTACTGGTGCCGCTGCTACCACCACCACTGCTGCCTCACTGCTGCTGCCTTCTGCCAGCACCTTCAGGTGCCTGCCACACCTGCCACGCCAAGGGCCAACTCCACCTCTGCATCGGTGGACCTCTCCTTGTGTCTTCTTCAGCTGCCTCGTGTGTCACAAAGGAATCACTGTGAGTTTTTCTGGCTATCCTTCTCATGAATTGATTAATGATGTTCTATCATTCAATTGTAGGGGAGATTATGGGGGAGGTTTGGCCGCTGCTGAGACCTCTCACTCTGTAACCCCTTCAGAGAAGCCCAATGTGCAGAGCTCAATATACCATTCCTTTGCTGAATGTCAAAGAATTAGATGGAAAAATTATCCTCCTCATCAAAATGTAATCAAATGCATTCTTTTCTCCAGGAAAAGTTCTTTTGTTATGCTTATAGGCTGTACCTATAAAAAATATCCTGTAAGTAAACAAGTCTCAGGTGGGACGCCATTTCTAATTTGGAATACTTGTATTTCTAAGAAAGCTTTCTCATCTCTTATACTGGGAGCAACAAAACAACTGATAAGGAAAAAGAATATTAGAGCACAAGACCCTTTTCAACATCAGACAACAAGACTGTGCTTGACAAATCATAAGACAAAATGAAGAGTGAAAAAGGAGATCCTCTGAACAACTGTCAGAGAACCAAATGAGACAATGGATAGTATAGCAACTCTTGGAAACTGGATATGGAAATGAGCTTCTACTGTTATGAAGATGGTGTTAACTTGGTAGATTGGCAAGAAGAGTTTCTATTGCAAAGACCATGATAATATTAGCAGAGGTCAAACCAGGGACTATATTAAAACAGGACTGATGAAATGTGGTGGTAAATTAAAATATTTTCCCCATAAATCTGTGTTTAGAACCTCAACAGGTCTGGAAACAGAAACCAAACCAAACAAAAACACTGCGAGATGATCATGAGAAAGTGAATGTCTAACTTGGAGATGCCTTTCAAGAGAACATGAAAAAGCATGGAAACAGCCAAACAGAGAAATTCCATGTGGGCATGTCAGCCGGGCTCTATCAGAATGAGCAGTTGGCATAGTATCCTGAGCAAAGCTACTGTGGTCAACAGAGAATGTCTGAGCTTTGACGCAATTTAGGAGAGATGGCCCCAGAGCAAGTTGGCTCCTTTCACCTCAATGATCCAACTTGGAGAGAGACTTAGATCACAGAAAGGGCAGAGATGATAAGAGACAGAGAAGGGAAAATGTTTAAGTCTGTGGCATCTGAGCACACAGAATTTCAGGTCCAGGAGAAAACAGAGAGAAGAGACTTCAGAGCTGGCAATTCTATAGAAGACTAGAGGAGAAATCTTGTGTTATCCTCACAGTGGTTCCAACATATTAGAAATATTATTTGCTGTTTAATTGCAGTCTTTTATTGTTGACCGTGAAGCTCGGGGTAGTAACTAGAACATTCCTGGCAGTTCTCACTTGGGGGATTTCTTTTTGGAGTTCACTAGTGCATTCCTTCAATTGTGACTTTGCCTTCTGCCTACAATTGATCTGGACATGTTTCTTATAATTGGATGTCAAGACTCGTTGGTTACTCATGTGTCAGTTAGTCCAATGATTCTGAAATAGTCTTCCATATATTTGGCAATTCAGTTGCTGTTCCTGAGGCAGTTCACATTTTCTCCTGTTATTTCTCCATGCTTCTCCCCTTTGATTACCTGTTTTTCTTGATGTGTCATGGATTGATTGGCTCATTGTCCAATTCCAATTTTTCAGGATTTAATTTCTTCACTGAACCTTTTAACATTTCACCATTTGTTGAAGTCTGATAGCTAAGGAGTTAGTTTTGTTGGATTTGGGCCCCCGTATTTTATCAGGTTTCTCATTTTGTAATCATCATTTTGGTGTCTACCTTTCAAGGCTTTTACCAATTTTTCTGTTACTGCTCTGGGTGTTAAGATATTGTCTATTTCTGAGTAGATGTTCTAAGCTTGCCTGTCACCACAGTCACTTTCAATCATCATGTTCTTTTCTGATGTGCTCATTTTTCCCTCCCACTCGCTCACTTTGGTCTTTAGGAGGATACAGTTGGTATGTGCTCTCTAGTGGAAGGCATGACTTCTGTCATGGACTTCTGTCTATTACATCCTTTTGCTTTCACAGCTCAATCTTGGTATCCTGTATATTTGTGGTGCCTCCATCACGGCTTCCTCCTGGTAGAGGCCTGCTCACCAGCCTGCTGACCTTGGCTCTAGTGCCTACTCATGTAGGCCACGTGCACCCTCCTGACTACTGCCACTAGTCTCCATCTTCAACCTGCATCTGTGTGAACTGGGTAATGGACGACAAAGCTACCACTTAGCACCTGACCCAGTGTTCTGGGATAGATAGGCGATCTCCTTGCAATCCACCTTTCCATCCTGGGCATTGGTTCAGCTGCTACCCTCAACACCGACTCCCCTCAATGCTGTCTGCCTGCTCCCAGCATCTTCAGTGGACTGCCACAAATGCCACCAGAGTCCAAGCTCCAGTCAGGAGTCTACAGATCTCTTGCATCTTCCAAAAATACATTCATTTTCCTGTCTTTTCTGCTCATAAGTAAATTTGGTATTTTCTGTGATGCTCTTGTAAGGGAGGTCTTGAGGGAAGTTTGCCTGTTGTGGTGACCTTTCACCCTGCCAGCTTCACTCTGCCTCCCAATATGCAATGCTGATTATATACTCTGCCTAATCTGAATGTCAAACGGAAAACATGAAAAGAATAATTGTCAGGAATATAATCAAATGCACTGGTTTGCACAAGAAATGTTGTTGTACCATACAGTATTACTGTGAATAATCACAGTGTTTGTTTAGAAAACAGATCATGTAAGCACTCAAGTTTCAGAAGTAAAGCCATTTGTGATGTGGCATGCTTGTATTTCTAAAGAATGTATATACTTATCAGCATCAAAGATTGACCAGAGGAGTTAAAAGGAATAAATCCTGCAAATATTAGGGGATCAAATGCTTTTGCAGGTCAAATAATTATAAAGGGATTATGCATGGAAAATCTATATCCGAGTGCTTGTCATCCTGGTGAGGCCTTGGGAGAAGTAACGTGTAACCCAAAAATAAAAACAAAAACTAATATTTGAAATTGCATTTATATGTACTTGTAAACTTGTGTGGGGGAAGGAAATGTGTTAAATCCATTAATCCTCTGCCCAATTGGCAGACATTTAAATAAGCAGATGGGTGCCAAACACCTCTGTAAAACTTGACATCAAAATAAACTTTTTTCTTACAAAGAGGATGATAATGTGGTAGCATGATTACAAGTGGTTACATTTCCAAAGCGATCATGAAATTATCACAAGTCAAACCAAATGTTGTACAATAAAAGAACCAGTAATATCAACAAAACAGTCCTGATGAATTATGGTATGATATGAACTTTTTTACCTAACATCTGCCTGGACCATCAGCAGATCTGGAAATTCCAACCAACAAAATCCCAGATTAAAAATAATTCTGGGAAGGTCTTTAGGAGACTGAGTGCCTTGCTGGGATGTGCCTTTTAAGAGAATATGGAAGCAGTTTAGCAGGAAGAATTCTCTTGATGGGATCTCAGTCCAGCCCCTGGCTATAGGGTGTGGACAGAGTGTGCAAACTGTGATAATTGAGACTCAATGGTTGACAGAATAGCTGAGCTTTGAGGCAATTGGGAAGAGATTGGCCATGAGCAAGATGGCCGCCTCTCACTTAGATTATCCTTTTTAGGAGGGAATTTAGCTCACAGACAGGGAGAGATGATGAGAGCCTGAGAACTGAAAGTATCTCATTGCATGGGATCTGAACAGAGAAAAGGTCTAGGCAACAGAAAGTCATAGAGAAGGGAATCTGGGAGCTTACAATCTGATACAACGATAGAGGAGAAATCTTGTGGCATCCTCACTGTAGCTCCACAGTGTTGGAGTTTTATTTGCTCTTTGTTTGCAGGATTTTTCTCCATGATCCTGGAGATACGAGTTCCAGCTGGAATATTCCGGGGAGTTCTCCTTTGGGGATTTCTTTTCAGAAGCAACCAGGTGATACTTTCAATTGTGACTTTGATATTTGCTTAAAATCTCTCTAGACATGATTCTCTAAAACTTTTTGAAATCACAAGCTCGTGGGTTAATTGTGACTGCCAGGTGGCTAAATGATACTGGAATTCACCCTCCTCCACCATTTTTAAAGGTCACTTCCTTTTCCTACACTTTGTACTTTTTTTACCATTTGTACATTGTTTACCTTGTTTTCCTGATGTGTCATGGATTCATTAGCTCCTACTTGTCAAATTCTAATTCCTTCATTTAGCTTCTATACCATTCACCATTTCTGGAATTTTGATACCTAAGGGGATATTTTCATCATGATTTGAGGCTCCTCTATTTGACTAAGCAGTTCATTCTCTACTCATCAACTTTATAGCCACCTTTCAAATCATTCCTAATTGTTCTACTTTTATCTAGTTTTGAAGAAATTCTCTATTTCTGATTTGATGTCCTAAGCGTCCCTTTCGCCATAAGAGCTGTACATCATCAGGTCCTTTTTTGGTTGCTCATTTTTCACACACGCTTCTTCAACCTCCAGTGGAAGGGATGACTGTCTTGAGCTTGTGTCTATTACACCTCTTAGCTTCTACAGATCAACCTTGGTCTCTTGTTGGTTTCTAATACCTCTCATGGCTGTATCCTCCTCATAGAGATGTGGTCATTAGGCTGCTGACCTAAGCTCTGGTCCTTCCTCGGGCCGGGCATTTGCTCCCTCCAGAATACCACCACTCCTGTGCATCTTGGAACCACACCTCTGAATCTCAATAAAGAGCTAAAGAGCAAACCATTAGCAGCTGCCCCTGCACCCAGGGATATAATAGCGGTAAACTTCAAAGACCACTTTTCTATCCCTGGTACTGGTGCCGCTGCTACCACCACCACTGCTGCCTCACTGCTGCTGCCTTCTGCCAGCACCTTCAGGTACCTGCCATGCCAAAGGCCAACTCCACCTCTGCTTCGGTGGACCTTACCTTGTGTCTTCTTCAGCTGCCTCGTGTGTCACAAAGGAATCACTGTGAGTTTTTCCTGGCTATCCTTCTCATCAATTGATTAAGGATGTTCTATCATTCAATTGTAGGGGAGATTATGGGGGAGGTTTGACCTGTGTTGTGACCTCTCACTCTGTAACCCCTTCAGAGAAGCCCAATGTGCAGAGCTCAATATACCATTCCTTTGCTGAATGTCAAAGAATTAGATGGAAAAATTATCCTCCTCATCAAAATGTAATCAAATGCATTCTTTTCTCCAGGAAAAGTTCTTTTGTTATGCTTATAGGCTGTACCTATAAAAAATATCCTGTAAGTAAACAAGTCTCAGGTGGGACGCCATTTCTAATTTTGAATACTTGTATTTCTAAGAAAGATTTCTCATCTCTTATACTGGGAGCAACAAAACAACTGATAAGGAAAAAGAATATTAGAGCACAAGACCCTTTTCAACATCAGACAGCAAGATTGTGCTTCATAAATCGCAAGACAAAATGAAGAGTGAAAAAGGAGATCCTCTGAACAACTGTCAGAGAACCAAATGAGACAATGGATAGTATAGCAACTCTTGGAAACTGGATATGGAAATGAGCTTCTACTGTTAGGAAGATGGTGTTAACTTGGTAGATTGGCAAGAAGTGTTTCTATTGCAAAGACCATGATAACATTAGCAGAGGTCAAACCAGGGACTATATTAAAACAGGACTGATGAAATGTGGTGGTAAATTAAAATATTTTCCCCATAAATCTGTGTTTAGAACCTCAACAGGTCTGGAAACAGAAACCAAACCAAACAAAACACTGCGAGATGATCATGAGAAAGTGAATGTCTAACTTGGAGGTGCCTTTCAAGAGAACATGAAAAAGCATGGAAACAGCCAAACAGAGAAATTCCATGTGGGCATGTCAGCCGGGCTCTATCAGAATGAGCAGTTGGCATAGTATCCTGAGCAAAGCTACTGTGGTCAACAGAGAATGTCTGAGCTTTCAGACAATTTAGGAGAGATGGCCTCAGAGCACGGTGGCTCCTTTCACCTTGATGATCCAACTTGGGGAGAGACTTAGATCACAGAAAGGGCAGAGATGATAAGAGACAGAGAAGGGAAAATGTTTAAGTCTGCGGCATCTGAGCACACAGAATTTCAGGTCCAGGAGAAAACAGAGAGAAGAGACTTCAGAGCTGGCAATTCTATAGAAGACTAGAGGAGAAATCTTGTGTCATCCTCGCAGTGATTCCAACATATTAGAAATATTATTTGCTGTTTAATTGCAGTCTTTTATTGTTGACCCTGAAGCTCGGGGTAGTAACTAGAACTTTCCTGGCAGTTCTCACTTGGGGGATTTCTTTTTGGAGTTCACTCATGCATTCCTTCAATTGTGACTTTGCCTTCTGCCTACAATTGATCTGGACATGTTTCTTAAAATTGGATGTCAAGACTCGTTGGTGACTCATGTGTCAGTTAGTCCACTGATTCTGCAATTGTCTTCCATTTATTTGGCAATTCAGTTGCTGTTCCTGAGGCAGTTCACATTTTCTCCTGTTATTTCTCCATGCTTCTCCCCTTTGATTACCTGTTTTTCTTGATGTGTCATGGATTGATTGGCTCATTGTCCAATTCCAATTTCTCAGGATTTAATTTCTTCACTGAACCTTTTAACATTTCACCATTTGTTGAAGTCTGATAGCTAAGGACTTAGTTTTGTTGGATTTGGGCCCCTGTATTTTATCAGGTTTCTCATTTTGTAATCATCATTTTGGTATCTACCTTTCAAGTCTTTTACCAATTTTTCTGTTACTGCTCTGGGTGTTAAGATATTGTCTATTTCTGAGTAGATGTCCTAAGCTTGCCTGTCACCACAGTCACTTTCAATCATCATGTTCTTTTCTGATGTGCTCATTTTCCCTCCCACTCGCTCACTTTGGTCTTTAGGAGGATACAGTTGGTATATGCTCTCCAGTGGATGCATGACTTCTTTCATGGGCTTCTGTCTATTACATCCTTTTGCTTTCACAGCTCAATCTTGGTATCCTGTATATTTGTGGTGCCTCCATCACGGCATCCTCCTGGTAGAGGCCTGCTCACCAGCCTGCTGACCTTGGCTCTGGTGCCTACTCATGTAGGCCATGTGCACCCTCCTGACTACTGCCACTAGTCTCCATCTTCAACCTGCATCTGTGTGAACTGGGTAATGGACGACAAAGCTACCACTTAGCACCTGACCCAGTGTTCTGGGATAGATAGGCGATCTCCTTGCAATCCACCTTTCCATCCTGGGCATTGGTTCAGCTGCTACCCTCACCACCGACTCCCCTCAATGCTGTCTGCCTGCTCCCAGCATCTTCAGTGGACTGCCACAAATGCCACCAGAGTCCAAGCTCCAGTCAGGAGTCTACAGATCTCTTGCATCTTCCAAAAATACATTCATTTTCCTGTCTTTTCTGCTCATAAGTAAATTTGGTATTTTCTGTGATGCTCTTGTAAGGGAGGTCTTGAGGGAAGTTTGCCTGTTGTGGTGACCTTTCACCCTGCCAGCTTCACTCTGCCTCCCAATTTGCAATGCTGATTATATACTCTGCCTAATCTGAATGTCAAAGGGAAAACATGAAAAGAATAATAGTCAGATATGTAATCAAATGCTCTGGTTTGCACAAGAAATGTTGTTGTACCTTACACTGTTACAGTGAATGATCACAGTGTTTGTTTAGAAAACAGATCATGTAAGCACTCAAGTTTCAGAAGTAAAGTCATTTGTGATGTGGCATGCTTGTATTTCTAAAGAATGTATATACATATCTGCATCAAAGATTGACCAGAGGAGTTAAAAGGAATAAATCCTGCAAATATTAGGGGATCAAATGCTTTTGCAGGTCAAATAATTATAAAGGGATTATGCATGGAATATCTATATCCGAGTGCTTGTCATCCTGGTGAGGCCTTGGGAGAAGTAAGGTGGAACCCAAAAATAAAACCAAAAACTAATATTCGAAATTGCATTTATATGTACTTATAAAAACGGGTTGGGGGAAGGAAATGTGTTAAATCCATTAATCCTCTGCTCAATTGCCAGACATTTAAATAAGCAGATGGGTGCCAAACACCTCTGTAAAACTTGGCATCAAAATAAACTTTTTTCTTACAAAGAGGATGATAATGTGGTAGCATGATTACAAGTGGTTACATTTCCAAAGCGATCATGAAATTATCACAAGTCAAACCAGCTGTTGTACAATAAAAGTACCAATAATGTCAACAAAACAGTCCTGATGAATTATGGTATGATATGAACTTTTTTCCTAACATCTGCCTGGACAATCAGCAGATCTGGAAATTCTAACCAACAAAAACCCGGATTAAAAACAATTCTGCGAAGGTCTTTAGGAGACTGAGTGCCTTGCTGGGATGTGCCCTTCAAGAGAATATGGAAGCAGTTTAGCAGGAAGAATTCTCTTGATGGGATCTCAGTCCAGCCCCTGGCTATAGGGTGTGGACAGAGTGTGCAAACTGTGATAATTGAGACTCAATGGTTGACAGAATAGCTGAGCTTTGAGGCAATTGGGAAGAGATTGGCCATGAGCAAGATGGCCGCCTCTCACTTAGATTATCCTTTTTAGGAGGGAATTTAGCTCACAGACAGGGAGAGATGATGAGAGCCTGAGAACTGAAAGTATCTCATTGCATGGGATCTGAACAGAGAAAAGGTCTAGGCAACAGAAAGTCATAGAGAAGGGAACCTGGGAGCTTACAATCTGATACAACGATAGAGGAGAAATCTTGTGGCATCCTCACTGTAGCTCCACAGTGTTGGAGTTTTATTTGCTCTTTGTTTGCAGGATTTTTCTCCATGATCCTGGAGATACGAGTTCCAGCTGGAATATTCCGGGGAGTTCTCCTTTGGGGATTTCTTTTCAGAAGCAACCAGGTGATACTTTCAATTGTGACTTTGTTCTTTGCTTAAAATCTCTCTAGACATGATTCTCTAAAACTTTTTGAAATCACAAGCATGTGGGTTAATTGTGACTGCCAGGTGGCTAAATGATACTGGAATTCACCATCTTCCATCATTTTTGCAGTTCACTTGCTTTTCCTACACTTTGTACTTTTTTTTTTACCATTTGTACATTGTTTACCTTGTTTTCTTGATGTGTCATGGATTCATTAGCTCCTACTTGTCAAATTCTAATTCTTTCATTTAGCTTCTATACCGTTCACCATTTCTGGAATTTTGATATCTTAGGGGATATTTTCATCATGATTTGAGGGTCCTCTATTTGACTAAGCAGTTTATTCTCTACTCATCAACTTTATAGCCACCTTTCAAATCTTTCCCTATTGTTCTGCTTTTATTTAGTTTTGAAGAAATTCTCTATTTCTGATTTGATGTACTAAGCTTCCCTTTCGCCATAGGAGCTGTACATCACCAGGTCCTTTTTTGGTTGCTCATTTTTCACACACCCTTCTTCACTCCCCAGTGGAAGCGATGACTGTCTTGAGCTTGTGTCTATTACACCTCTTGGCTTCTACAGATCAACTATAGTCTCTTGTTGGTTTCTAATACCTCTCATGGCTGTATCCTCCTCATAGAGATGTAGTCATTAGGCTGCTGACCTAAGCTCTGGTCCTTCCTCAGGCAGGGCATTTGCTATCTCCAGAATACCACCACTCCTCTGCATCTTGGAAACACACCTCTGAATCTCAATAAAGAGCTACAGAGCAAACCATTAGCAGCTGCCCCTGCGCCCAGGAATATAATAGCGGTTCATTTCAAAGACCACTTTTCTATCCCTGGTACTGGTGCCGCTGCTACCACCACCACTGCTGCCTCACTGCTGCTGCCTTCTGCCAGCACCTTCAGGTGCCTGCCACAACTGCCATGCCAAGGGCCAACTCCACCTCTGCATCAGTGGACCTATCCTTGTATCTTCTTTAGCTGCCTCGTTGTCACAAAGGAATCACTGTGAGTTTTTCTTGGCTATCCTGCTCATGAATTGATTAAGGGTGTTTGATCATTCTATTGTAGGGGAGATTATGGGGGAGGTTTGGCCTCTGTTGTGACCTCTCACTCTGTAACCCCTTCAGAGAAGCCCAATGTGCAGAGCTCAATATACCATTCCTTTTCTGAATGTCAAAGAATTAGATGGAAAAATTATCATCATCATCAAAATGTAATCAAATGTACTCTTTTCTCCAGGAAAAGTTCTTTTGTTATGCTTATAGGCTGTACCTATAAAAAATATCCTGTAAGTAAACAAGTCTCAGGTGGGACGCCATTTCTAATTTGGAATACTTGTATTTCTAAGAAAGCTTTCTCATCTCTTATACTGGGAGCAACAAAACAACTGATAAGGAAAAAGAATATTAGAGCACAAGACCCTTCTCAACAATATGCAACAAAACTGTGCTTGACAAATCGCAAGACAAAATGAAGAGTGAAAAAGGAGATCCTCTGGACAACTGTCAGAGAATCAAATTAGACCATGAATGGTATAGGAACTCGGAAACTGCATATGGAAATGTGCTTCTACTGCTATGAAGATGGTGTTAACTTGGTAGCTTGGCAAGAAGTTTTTCTATTGGAAAGACCATAATAACATTAGCAGAGGTCAAACCAGGAACTGTATTAAAACAGGACTGATGAAATGTGATAGTAAATTAAAATATTTTCCCCATAAATCTGTGTTTAGAACCTCAACAGGTCTGGAAACAGAAACCAAATCAAACAAAAACACTGCAAGATGATCATGAGAAAGTGAATGTCTAACTTGGAGATGCCTTTCAAGAGAACATGAAAAAGCATGGAAAGAGCCAAACAGAGAGAAATTCCATGTGGGCATATCAGCCAGGCTCTATCAGAATGAGCAGTTGGCATAGTATCCAGAGGAGGCTACTGTGGTCAACAGAGAATGTCTGAGCTTTGAGGCAATTGAGGAGAGATGGCCCCAGGACAAGTTGGCTCCTTTCACCTCAATGATCCAACTTGGGGAGAGACTTAGATCACAGAAAGGGAAGAGATGATAAGAGACAGAGAAGGGAAAATGTTTAAGTCTGTGGCATCTGAGCACACAGAATTTCAGGTCCAGGAGAAAACAGAGAGAAGAGACTTCAGAGCTGGCAATTCTATAGAAGACTAGAGGAGAAATCTTGTGTCATCCTCGCAGTGATTCCAACATATTAGAAATATTATTTGCTGTTTAATTGCAGTCTTTTATTGTTGACCCTGAAGCTCAGGGTAGTAACTAGAACATTCCTGGCAGTTCTCACTTGGGGGATTTCTTTTTGGAGTTCACTCATGCATTCCTTCAATTGTGACTTTGCCTTCTGCCTACAATTCATCTGGACATGATTCTTAAAATTGGATGTCAAGACTCGTTGGTTACTCATATGTCAGTTAGTCCACTGATTCTGCAATTGTCTTCCATTTATTTGGCAATTCAGTTGCTGTTCCTGAGGCAGTTCACATTTTCTCCTGTTATTTCTCCATGCTTTTCCCCTTTGATTACCTGTTTTTCTTGATGTGTCATGGATTGATTGGCTCATTGTCCAATTCCAATTTTTCAAGATTTAATTTCTTCACTGAACCTTTTAACATTTCACCATTTGTTGAAGTCTGATAGCTAAGGACTTAATTTTGTTGGATTTGGGCCCCTGTATTTTATCAGGTTGTTCATTTTGTAATCATCATTTTGGTGTCTACTTTTCAAGTCTTTTACCAATTTTTCTGTTACTGCTCTGGGTGTTAAGATATTATCTATTTCTGAGTAGATGTCCTAAGCTTGCCTGTCACCAGAGTCATTTTCTGTCATCATGTTCTTTTCTGATATGCTCATTTTCCCCTCCCACTCGCTCTCTTTGGTCTTTAGGAGGATACAGTTGGTCTGTGCTCTCCAGTGGATGCATGACTTCTTTCATGGGCTTCTGTCTATTACATCCTTTTGCTTTCACAGCTCAATCTTGGTATCCTGTATATTTGTGGTGCCTCCATCACGGTGTCCTCCTGGTAGAGGCCTGCTCACCAGCCTGCTGACCTTGGCTCTGGTGCCTACTCATGTAGGCCACGTGCACCCTCCTGACTACCGCCACTAGTCTCCATCTTCAACCTGCATCTGTGTGAACTGAGTAATGGACGACAAAACTACCACTTAGCACCTGACCCAGTGTCCTGGGATAGATAGGAGATCCCCTTGCAATCCCCCTTTCCATCCCGGGCATTGGTGCCGCTGCTACCTTCACCACCGACTCCTCTCAATGCTGTCTGCCTGCTCCCAGCATCTTCAGTTGACTGCCACAAATGCCACACAGAGACCAAGCTCCAGTCAGGAGTCTACAGATCTCTTGCATCTTCCAAAAATACATTCATTTTCCTGTCTTTTCTGCTCATAAGTAAATTTGGTATTTTCTGTAATGCTCTTGTAAGGGAGGTCTTGAGGGAAGTTTGCCTGTTGTGGTGACCTTTCACCCTGCCAGCTTCACTCTGCCTCCCAATATGCAATGCTGATTATATACTCTGCCTAATCTGAATGTCAAAGGGAAAACATGAAAAGAATAATTGTCAGAAATGTAAGCAAATGCACTCTTTGCACAAGAAATGTTGTTGTACCTTACACTGTTACTGTGAATGATCACGGTGTTTGTTTAGAAAAAAAGATCATGTAAGCCCTCAAGTTTCAGAAGTAAAGCCATTTGTGATGTGGCATGCTTGTATTTCTAAAGAATGTATATACTTATCAGCATCAAAGATTGACCAGAGGAGTTAAAATGAATAAATCCTGCAAATATTAGGGGATAAAATACTTTTGCAGGTCAAATAATTATAAAGGGATTATGCATGTAAAATCCATATAGGAGTGCTTGCCATTCTCGTGAGGACATGGGGGATGTAATATGGATCCCAAAATTAAAACCCCAAACTAATATTCGTAATTGCATTTATATGTACTTGTAAACTTGTGGGGGGGAAGGAAATATGTTAAATCCATTAATCCTCTGCCCAATTGCCAGACATTTAAATAAGTAGATGGGTGCCAAAACACCTCTGTAAAGCTTGGCATCAAAATAAACTTCTTTTCTTACAAAGAGGATGATAATGTGGTAGCATGATTACAAGTGGTTACATTTCCAAAGCGATCATGAAATTATCACAAGTCAAACCAGATGTTGTACAATAAAAGAACCAGTAATGTCAACAAAACAGTCCTGATGAAATATGGTATGATATGAACTTTTTTACCTAAAATCTGCCTGGACCATCAGCAGATCTGGAAATTCCAACTAACAAAAACCCAGATTAAAAACAATTCTGGGAAGGTCTTTAGGAGACTGAGTGCCTTGCTGGGATGTGCCTTTCAAGAGAATATGGAAGCAGTTTAGCAGGAAGAATTCTCTTGATGGGATCTCAGTCCAGCCCCTGTCTATAGGGTGTGAACAGGGTGTCCAAACTGTGATAATTGAGACTCAATGGTTGACAGAATAGCTGAGCTTTGAGGCAATTGGGAAGAGATTGGCCATGAGCAAGATGGCCGCCTCTCACTTAGATTATCTTATTTAGGATGGAATTTAGCTCACAGACAGGGAGAGATGATGAGAGCCTGAGAACTGAAAGTATCTGATTGTATGGGATCTGAACACAGAAAAGGTCTAGGCAACAGAAAGCCATAGAGAAAGGAATCTAGGAGCTTACAATCTGATACCACGGTAGAGGAGAAATCTTGTGACATTCACTGTAGCTCCACAGTGTTGGAGTTTTATTTGCTCTTTGTTTGCAGGATTTTTCTCCATGATCCTGGAGATTCGAGTTCCAGCTGGAAAATTCCTGGGAGTTCTCCTTTGGGGATTTCTTTTCAGAAGCAACCAGGTGATACTTTTAATTGTGACTTTGATATTTGCTTAAAAGCTCTCTAGACATGATTCTCTAAAACTTTTTGAAATCACAAGCTCGTGGGTTAATTGTGACTGCCAGGTGGCTAAATGATACTGGAATTCACCCTCCTTCACCATTTTTGCAAGTCACTTGCTTTTCTTACACTTTACACTTTTTTTTACCATTTGTACATTGTTTACCTTGTTTTCTTGATGTGTCATGGATTCATTAGCTCCTACTTGTCAAATTCTAATTCCTTCACTTAGCTTCTATACTGTTCACCATTTCTGGAATTTTGATACCTTAGGGGATATTTTTATCATGATTTATGGCTTCTGTGTTTGACTAAGCAGTTCATTCTCTATTCATCAACTTTATAGCCACCTTTCAAATCTTTCCCAATTGTTCTGCTTTTATCCAATTTTGAAGAAATTCTCTATTTCTGATTTGATGTCCTAAGCATCCCTTTCGCCATAAGAGCTCTACATCACCAGGTCCTTTTTCGGTTGCTCATTTTTCACAAACCCTTCTTCACTCTCCAGTGGAAGGGATGACTGTCTTGAGCTTTTGTCTATTATACCTCTTGGGTTTTACAGATCAACCTTGGTCGCTTGTTGGTTTCTAATACCTCTCATGGCTGTATCCTCCTCATAGGGATGTGGTCATTAGGCTGCTGACCTAAGCTCTGGTCCTTCCTCGGGCCGGGCATTTGCTCCCTCCAGAATACCACCACTCCTGTGCATCTTGGAACCACACCTCTGAATCTCAATAAAGAGCTACAGAGCAAACCATTAGCAGCTGCCCCTGCACCCAGGGATATAATAGCGGTAAACTTCAAAGACCACTTTTCTATCCCTGGTACTGGTGCCGCTGCTACCACCACCACTGCTGCCTCACTGCTGCTGCCTTCTGCCAGCACCTTCAGGTGCCTGCCACACCTGCCATGCCAAGGGCCAACTCCACCTCTGCATTGGTGGACCTCTCCTTGTGTCTTCTTCAGCTGCCTCGTGTGTCACCTAGGAATCACTGTGAGTTTTTCCTAGCTATCCTGCTCATGAATTGGCTTGAGATGTTCTGTGATTCTTTTGTAGGGAGTTTGGGTGGGAGGTTTGGCTGTTTTTGTAAGCTTTCACTCTGCCACCTTCCCTTAGACCCCCTATATGCAGTGCTAAATATGCCATGCCTAATCTGAATGCCAAAGAATAAGATAGAAAAACAATAGTAACCACCAAATGTAATTAAATGCCGTTTTTTTTTCCCACAGGAGATGTTGTTTTGCCTGTTGTCATTATACCTATAGAAAATATCATGTACCTTTAAAAATATCATGTAAGTACACAAATATTAGAAGGGAAGCCATCTCTGATTCTGAATATTGTTCTTCTAAGAAACCCATATTATTTTTTACAATACGGTTGACAAAAAGTGAAAAGGAGAAAGAATATCATTGCACAAGACCATTTTGAATTTCAAATAACTATACTATGATTACCCATGTAACATCTATACCAGAGTGCTTACCTTCCTACCAATGTGGGGACTGCGAAAACTGGGAGATCAATCCCTTGGGAAAAAAGCAACTAATGTTAAATATCAACTTTACATGTAAAATTAGGGGAAAAATAAAGAAAGACCAAAAAGAAGTGATCATCTGCACAACCCAGAGAATCAAATGAGACTATGGATGGAAAAGTACCTCTGGAAATCTGGATTAAAATGAATTAATATTGTTATGAAGATGATGATAACCTGGTAGTATGATTCAAAGTGTTTGTATTGCAATGTCAATTGTGATATTAGCAGAGTTCAAACCACGCACTCAAATAAAATAGAACTATTGCTTTCAGTAAAAATGTCCTGATGAAATATGATAGCAAATGAAAATATTTTCTCCTTAAATCTGCCTTTACAATCTCAAGACATCTGGAAACAGAAACCAGCCTAAATATAAACTAATAACTATCCTGGTAGAATCCCACGAAAATCAAACATGAAACTTGGAGATGCCTTTCAAGAGAACGTGAAAGCACATTGGAAACAGCTTAGTATGGAGAAATTCCATGTAGGCATGTCAGTCCAGGTAGTGACTATAAGAATAGGGAACAGAAACGGTATACTAACTATGAGATTTGAAAAACTAAGGTCAACAGAGACTGGCTGAGCTTAGAGGCAATTTAATAAAGATGGGCCTGCAACAGGATGGCACTCCCTTCACCTTGGTTATCCAACTTGGAAAGGGATTTAGATCACAGAAAGGGGTAAGATGATAAGAGCCAGAGAACTGAAAGTGTCTAATTCCATGGGATATGAACATACAAAATATCAGGATGAACAGAAACCAAAGAGGAGGGAATTTCAGAGTTAGCAATCATATGAAATGATAGAGGAGAAATCTTGTATGATTCTCACAGTGGCTCAACAATATTGAAATTATCGTTTACTGTTTGCTTTTAATTTTTTTCTTCTTGACCTAGGAGCTCAGGATAGAGGCTATAATATTCCTGGGAGTTCTCCTTTGGGGATTCCTTTTTGGAAGTAACCAGGGGATTCTTTCAATTGTGACTGTATACTTTAGATTCAAGCTATGTAGTCATGTTTTCTTTATAATTTCTTGAAAACTCATGTTAACACTCTTTGGATGTTGTACCTATTAATGGTTATAATGAATTAATCATCTGTTTGAATAGGAAAAAATTATATAAGTACACAATTTTTTAGAAATGAAGCCATTTCTGATTTTGCATCTTCCTATTTCTAAAGAACTCTACCATTAAAAATACTAAGCTTGACAAAAGAAGTTTAAAGGAACAAATTCTAAGAATATTGGCAGACACGATGCTTTTGGACATCAAATTCAGGGATTGCACATGTAAAATCTATATGAGAATGCTTACTGTCCTGGCAAAGGCTTAGGGGCAGGAATGTGAAACTTAAAATTAAAACAAAAAATGTTAAAATTGTTTTACATGTAATCCTGGGGAAAATGAAATATTTTTTTAAAAAGTAATTCTCTATACAGTTGTCAGAGAATCAAATAAGATGATCGATGGCAAAACACCTCCATAAACCTTGATATTACGCTCCTATTGTTATGAAGATGATGATAACATGGTGGTATGAAGAAGTGTTATTATATCTCAATGTTAATCATGAAATTATCAAAAGTCAAACCAGGCATTGTACTATATCAAAGAATTGGTAATGCCAGGAAAACAGTTCTAATGACATTTGATATGATATGAAACTGTTTTTCCTCCTAAAACCTGCTTTTCAAATATCAACATATCTGGAAACTGAACCCAGCAAAAACCCAAACCAAAAACTAGAATGAATATCTCACTGAGATGTGCCCTTCAAGAGAACACAGAATCAGCTTAACATGAAAAATTTTCCTGACGGGATATCAGTCTCGGCCCTGGCTACCAGAATAGGGAGGTGACAGAGTGTCCAGACTATGAAACTTGAGAAGGTACGGTCAACAGAGAATATTTTTTTGAACTTGGAGGCAATTTATAAGAGATGGGTCCTGAGCACGGTGGCACCCTCCCACCTAGATTATCCTACATGAGAGGAGACAGCACAGAAAAGGGAGAGATGATGACAGCCTGAGGAAAAAAGTGTGTAAAAAAGTGTAAAAAAATGGGGATCTGAGCATACAGAAGTCAAGCCCAGCAGAAGCCAGAAGGGAGGGAATTTCAAAGCTGGCAATCCTATAGGATGGTAGAGGAGAAATTCTATGTGATCCTCCCTGTGACTCCACAATATTGGAATTACTGTTTGGGGTTTGCTTACAGTCTTTGGAGCTCAGGGTTGTGACTATAATATTCCCTTTTTTCAATTTTATTTTATTTTTATGTTTAAATATTTTTCCATGTTTCCATGATTCATTTTCTCTCCCTCCCCTCTTCCCTCCCCCATTGCAGAACCAACAAGCAATTCCATGGTTGTACAAATGTTATCACTTGATACCTATTTCCATATTATTCATTTTTGGTCTATGTTATCTTTTAAAGCCTAAACCCCAAATCACATACTCATGTATACATGTGATAAGTGATGTCATATGTTTTTATTTTGTGTTTCTGCTCCCATAGTTCTTTCTCTCAATGTGGTTAACATTCTTTCCCATAAGACCTTCAGGAGTGTCCTGGCTTGTTGCATTGCTACCAGTAGCAAAATCCATTACATTGGGTTGTTCCACAATGTTTTACTTTCTATGTACAATATTCTCCTGGTTTTGCTCATTTCATTCTGCATCAATTCATTGAGGTTCTCCCTGTTCATATATATATCATCATTCCTTTGAGCACAATAGTATTCCATCACCAACAGATACCACAATGTGTTCAGCCATTCCCCAAATGAAGGGAATCCCCTCATTTTCCAATTTTTGTCCACCACAAAGAGTGCAGCTATGAATATTCTTGTACAGGTCTTTTTCCTTATTATCTCTTTGGGGTACAAATACAGCAGTGCTATGACTGGGTCAAAGGGTAGGCATTCTTGTAATGGCTATAATACTCCTGGCAGTTCTCTTTGGGGGATTTCTTTTCAGAGGTGATGAGGGGATTTTTTTCAATTGTGACTTTTCCTTTGATTACGATCTGACTAAACATGGTTCTCTATAACTTCTGGAAACTACATGAAAAGGGTCTTTACTTAATTATGTCTGCCCAATGATTTTGGAATCCTCCTTCCTCTACCTATTTTATGAGTCAGTTGCTATTGCTATATTTCACATTTTCTTCTATTTTTTCCTCACTCTTTGCACTTTGTTTAGCTGTTTTACCAGCTGTGTCATGGATTCATTAGCTCCCACTTGTCAAGTTCCAATTTTTCAGGGTTTAATTTTTTTACTGAGCCTCTGTACATTTTAACATTTATTGAATTCTGATATCTAAGGGGATATTTCCTTTAGGATTTGGGGTCTCTCTATTTGACTAAGCTTTTCATTCCCTAGTCATCAACTTTATGCATGCATTTCAATTCTTTTCCCAATAGTGCTACTATTCCTCTAGTTTTTAAGACACTGTCTATTTCAGAGTTGATGTCTGAACCATAAGTGTCACCATAGTATCTTTGTATCACCAGGTTCTTTTTAGGTCTACTCATTTTTTTTATCCACTTCTTCTCTTTATGTTACAGCTTGGCTCTGCTGTAATAGAGGGAGGGGATGACTGTCCTGTGCTTGTGTCTACTGTAACCTTTCATTTTCCCAGCTAAATCTTGGTTTCCTATAGGTTTCTATTACCTCCAACTTAGTATCCTCCTGGTAGAGGTATGGTCACTAGGGTGCTGACTTTGGCTCTGGTCCTTCCTCGGGCAGGGCATTTGCTCCCTCCAGAATACCACCACTCCTGTGCATCTTGGAACCACATCTCTGAATCTCAATAAAGAGCTACAGAGCAAACCATTAGCAGCTGCCCCTGCACCCAGGGATATAATAGCGGTAAACTTCAAAGACCACTTTTCTATCCCTGGTACTGGTGCCGCTGCTACCATCACTACCACTGCCCTCATTACTGTCAGTATCTTCAGGTGCCTGTCACAGCCACCATGTCAAGAGCAAGCTCTACTCCGGCATCTTCCTCAACTGTCTCATGCTTCAAAACAGAATCACTGTGAGTTTTTCCTGGCTATTCTGCTCACAGATCAATTCGGGGTTTTCTGCGATTTCTTGTAGGGGAGGTTTGGCTGTTGTTATGACATTTTGCTATCCCAACTTTCCTCAAACCCCCAATGTGCAATGCTAAATATAGCATACCCAACTTGAATGTCAAAGAATTAGTTAGAAAAATAATAACCATCAAACTTATAATCAAATGTAATGTCTTCCACATGAAAGTTTTTTTTACCTATGATTATTATGATGAATCAATAGGCTATAAGAATTGAAAAGTATCCTGTAAGTACACAAGTTAGAGAACAGAAGCCATTTCTGATGTTGAATATTTGTATTTGTAAGAAACTTATGTGATATCTCATACTAATATTGACTAAACAAGTGAAAAAGAAAAAGAATATCAGAGGACAAAAGCCTTTTGAACATCAAATAACCATACTGTGCATTAGAGTGCTTACCATCCTAGTGAGGGGGTAACAGAGACAACTTGGAATACAACATTGAAAACAAGGCCACTAATTTTTAATATAGACTTTATATGTATTAATGGGGTGGGGGGGATGAAGGACAAAAATGGTGATCCTCTGCACAACTGACAGAGAATTAAATAAGACAATGGATGGTAAAGCATCTCTGATGATCTGGATTTGGAAATGAGCTTCTTTTGTTATGAAGAGGATAATAACTTGGTAGTGAGACGAGAATTATTGCAATTGTAAAGATGATTGTGATATTAGCAGAGGCAAAACCATGTACTGTACTAAAATAGAATCATTACTGTCAGAAAAAAATGGCCCCAATGAAAGATAGTAGGATATGAAAATATTTTCTCCTAAAATCTGCTTTTAGAACATCAATAGTTCTGGAAACAGAAACCAACCAAAACTCAAACAAAAATCTCTACTAGCAGTGTCATGAGAAAATCAAATGTCTAACTTGGAGAGTTCAAGAAAACATGAAAGATCATGTACTATACTTGTTAAGTATAGAGAAATTCCACGTGGGCATGTTAGCCAGGTTCAGACTATTAGAATAGGGAGCTGAAATAGTATCCAAACCATGAGTCTTAAGACGCTATGGTCAACAGAGAATGGCTGAGCTTGGAGTCAGCTCTGATAGGCTCTGAATAGGAGGGCACCTGCTCATTTTGACTATCCAACTTGGGAAGGAATTTAGATCACAGAAAGGGGTAAGATGATGAGAGCCAGAGAAATGAAAGTGTCTAATTCTATGAAACACAGAATATCAGGCCCAGCAGAAGCCAGAGAGAAGGGAATTTCAGAGCTGGCAATCCTATAGAATGGTATAGAAGTCTTGTGTAATTCTTATCATGACTCTACAATATCAAAATTATTCTTAGATGTTTGCTTGTAGTCTTTTCTCCTTGATCTGTGAGCTCTATGTAATAACTAGAATATTCCTGGGAGTTCTCATTTGGGGATTTCTTTTTGGAGTTCTCTAAGGGCTTCTTTCAAATGTAACTTTGACCTTTGGTTTGGATGTTTCCCTTATAATTTACTGCAATTGGATGTCAAGAGACTTTGGTTAATCAGAGCTGTCAGATAATCCAGTGATTCCAAAATTATCTCTATATCATCTGTTTGATAATTCAGTTGTTATTCTTATGAGATATTTCACATTTTTTTCTAATTTCTCCCCATAATTTTCCCTTTGTTTGCCTGTTTTTAAACTTATGTGTCATGGATTTATTAGATCCCACTTGTCTACTTCTAATTTTTTAGGATTTAATTTCTACATTGAACTTCTATACCTTTTACCATTTGTTGAATTCTGACAGATAATGTGATAATTTCTAGGATTTGGGCCCCTGTATTTTATAAAGTTGCTTGTTTTCTAATCATCAATTTTGTGTCTGCCTTTCAATTCTTTTCCAAATTTATCACAATAGCCTAGTTGTTAAGATATTGTCTATTTCTGAGTAGATGTCCTAAGTTTGCCTGTCACCGGAGTCACTTTCAATCATCATGTTCTTTTCTGATGTGCTCATTTTCCCTCCCACTCGCTCACTTTGGTCTTTAGGAGGATACAGTTGGTCTGAGTCTCCAGTGGAAGGCATGACTTCTGTCATGGGCTTCTGTCTATTACATCCTTTTGCTTTCGCAGCTCAATCTTGGTATCCTGTATATTTGTGGTGCCTCCATCACGGTGTCCTCCTGGTAGAGGTCTGCTCACCAGCCTGCTGACCTTGGCTCTGGTGCCTACTCATGTAGGCCACGTGCACCCTCCTGACTACCGCCACTAGTCTCCATCTTCGACCTGCACCTGCGAACTGAGTAATGGACGACAAAGCTACCACTTAGCACCTGACCCAGTGTCCTGGGATAGATAGGCGATCGCCTTGCAATCCCCCTTTCCATCCCGGGCATTGGTGCCGCTGCTACCCTCACCACCGACTCCCCTCAATGCTGTCTGTCTGCTGCCAGCATGACTGCCATAAATGCCATGCAAAGAGCAAGCTCCAGTTAGGCATCTGCAGACCTCTTTTGTGTCTTCCTAAAATGCCTCATGTTTGAAATAAGAATCTCTGAAACATTGTTCTGTCTTTTCTGCCCATAAATCAATTAGATCTTTTCTGTGATGTCTTTGTAGGGGAGGTTTTGAGGGAGGCTTGGCCATTGTGGTGACCTTCCACCCTGCCAGCTTCACTCTGCCTCACAATATGCAATGCTGAATATACCGTGTCTAATCTGAATGTCAAAGAAAAATATGAAAAGGACAAGAATAATTGCCAGAATTGTAATCAAATTCACTGTTTTCCATAGGAAACGTTGTACTTATATAATTGTTATGGTGAACGAATATGCTGTTTGTTTAGCAAAAAAAAAACATGTAAATACTCAAGTTTCAGAAATGAAGCCATTTCTGATTTTACATCCCTATGCTTCTAAGGAACACATATCATTAAATATACTAAGATTGATAAAAGAAGTTTAAAGGATGAAATCCCTAGAATATTATTGGACAAAAAGTTTTTTAAACATCAAATAATTATATTGCATATGTAAAATTTATATCATAATGCCTACTGTCCTGGCAAGGGGTTTGAGGGAGGGAATATGGAACTCAAAATTAAAACAAAAAAATATTAAAAAATTATCTTGGGGAAAATGAAATATTTTAATATATTCATCCTCTGAACAATGGCCAAAGAATCAAATGAGATAATGTATGCCAAAGCACCTCTGTAAAACTTGATATTAAAATAAGTTTCTATTGTTATGAAGATGATGGTAACATGATAGCATAAATAGAAGTGGATATATCTCAGAGATGATCATGAAATTATCACAGATCAATCCAGGTTTTATAATATAAAAGAATAGAGAATATAAGTATAATGGTCCTGATGAAATATAGTATGATATGAAATTTCCCCCCAAAATCTGTCTTTGGAATATCAATAGTTCTGGAAACTCAAACGAACAATAACTCAAACCAAAAACTGTACTGGGAGAATCTTTAGGAGAACTGAGTGTCTCACTGAGAGATGACCTTCAAGAGAACATGGAAACAGCTTAGCCTGAAGAATCCCCATGTTGGGATGTCAGTCCAGGCTCTATCAAAATAGGGAGTTGACAAAGCATCCAGACTATGAACCTTGAGAAGGTATGGTCAACAGAGAATGACTGAACTTGAAGGTAATTTAGAAGCGATGGGCCCTCAGCAAGATAGCCACCTCTAACCTCTATTATCCTACTTGAGAGGGGATTTCGCTCAGAAAAAAAGGGAGTGACAATGAGAGCCAGAAAACCAAAACTGTCTAATTCTAAAAGATGTGAGCACAGAAAATGTCTGGCCCAAGAGAAGCCATTGAGAAGGGAATTTCAGATTTGGCAAATCCTATAAAAAGGATAGAAGAGAAATTTTGTGTCATCCTCACTGTAGCTCCACAATATTGGAATTATTGTTTGTTATTTGCTTGCAGTCTTTTCTCCTTGACCTGGGAGTTCAAGATATTGGCTAGAATATTCCTGGGAGTTCTGCTTTGGGGATTTCACTTTGAGCCGATCATGGGATTCTTTCAATTCTGACTTTGCCCCTTGGTTGCAAGGTATCTGGACATGGTTCTATATGACTTCTTGAAATCACATGTAAAAGCTCATGGGTTAATCGTGACTGTCAGTCCAATGATTCTGGAATTCTCCCTCCTCCACTTATTTTGCAGGTCAGTTACTTTTCCTATACTTCACATTTTCTTCTATTTTTTAACTATGCACTTTGTATATCTATTTTACTAGATGTGTCATGAATTCATAAGCTACCACTTGTCCAATTCTATTTTTTTAAGATTTAATTTCTTCACTGGACTTCTGTGCCTTCCACTATTTGTTGAATTTTGACATTTAAGGGAATATTTTCTCTAGGATTTGGGGCCCCTCTGTTTGACTAAGCTGTTCATTTTCTTGTCATCAACTTTACACACACATTTCAATTCTCCCAATTTTTCTACTATTCCTCTCATTTTGAAAACATTATTGATATCTGAGTTGATGTATTAAAGCTTCCCTGTCACCATAGTAGCTTTATATCATCAGGTTCTTCTTTGGTTATTTATTTTTCTCACTCATTTCTTCAATTTGGACTCTCTAACAGTTGGGCTTTGCTGTCCAATGAAGGGGATGACTGGCCTGAGTTTGTGTGTATTGTACTCTTTTCCTTTCACAGCTCAATCATGGTTTCCTGAAGGTGTTGGTGCCTCCAATGTGGTATCCTCCTAGTGGAGGTTTGGTCACTAAGCTGCTGGCATTGACTCTGTTCCTTCCTCAGGTAGGTTACTTGCTCCCTCCAGAATATAACCACTCCTCTCCATCTTAGAACCATACCTCTGAATCTGATAAATAGGGGACAGAGCTAACCATTAGCACCTGATTCTACACCCAGGGATTGAATAGTGGTCTCCAAAAAGCTCCCTTTTCTGTCCCTGGGACTAGTGCTGCTGCCATCATCACCACTACTGCCCTCATTGCTGCTGCCTTCTGCCAACACCTGTGGGTACCTACCACACCTACCAAGCCAAGGCCCAGATCCACTTCAGCCGCAATAGACCTGTCCTTATATCTTTCTCAGCTGCCTTGTAATTTTCAAAGGAATCACTGTGAGTTTTTCCTGGCTGTCCTACCCTAAAACTGATTAGAGATTTTCTGGGATTGCTTTGTAGAGGAGGTTGTGGGGGAAGTTTGGCTGTTGTTATGACCTTTCACTCTGCCACCTTCTCTTAGACCCACAATGTGCAATGTTGAACACATCATGTCTAATCTGAATGTTAAAGAATAAGATGGAAAAATAATAATAGCCATCAAAATGCAATCAAATTCAGAGTTTTCCAAAGAAAAGGTTGTTTTTCCTCTTATCATTATGGTGAATCAATAGGCTATACCTATAGAAAAATAGCCTGTAAGTAAACAAGTCTCAGAAGGGAAGCCATTTCTGATTTTGAATCCTTGTATTTCTAAGAAACCTTTGTCACATCTTGTGATATGACTGATAAAAGAAATGAAAAGGAGAAAAAATTTCAGAGGAAAAAAGCCTCTCGAATATCAAATATAGTGTTATTGTACATGTATATAAGATCTATATTAGAGTGCTTACCATACTAGCAGGGAAGGGGGGTGACAGGGACAAGTGATAATGCAAAATTGAATAAAAAAATGTTAAATATCACCTTTACATGTAATAATGGGAGGAAAATAAAGAATGATAAAAAAGGTGATCATGACTATAAGTGTTTCTATTGCCAAGACAATCATGATATTATCAGGTCAAACCATGCACTATATTAAAAAAATAATAATTACTGACAGAAAAAAGGTCCTGATGAAATATGTTAGGATATGAAAATATTGGACTTTAGAACATCAGCTAATCTGAATCAGAAACTAACAAAACCCTAACAAAAATATGCTGTGAGGATCCTGAGAAAACTGAATGTCTAATTTCGAGATGCTTTTTAAGAGAATTTGAAAGCATGGAAACAGCTTAGCAGGGGCATGTCAGTCCAGGTTCTAACTATCAGAACATGGAGTTGACATAATATCCAAACTACGAGGCTTGAGAAACTATCATGAAAAGAGAATGACTGAGCTTGGATGCAATTTAGAAGAGGTGGGCCCTAAACAGGATTATCCAATTTAGGAGTGGATTTAGATCACAGAAAGGGCTATGATAATGAAAGACAGTGAACTGAAAGTGTCTAATTCCATGGGATCTGAGTGCAGAGAACATCAGGCCCAGCAGAAGCCAGAGAGAAGGGAATTTCAGAAATGGCAGTCCTATAAAATGGCAGAGGAGAAATCTTGGGTGATGTGATCCTCAATGTGACTCCACAGTATTTGAATTATTATTCACTACTTGCTTGAAGTCTTTTCTCCTTGACCTGAGAGCTCAGGTTAGTTGCTAGAATATTCCTGTGAGTTTTCCTTTGGGTATTTTTTTTGGAAGTGATCAGGGAATTCTTTCAATTGTTAATATACCATTTGATTTCAAGCTATCTCAATATATTTCCTTTATAATTTTGTGGAAAAGGATGTCAAGACTCTGTTTAATCATAGCTTTCAGGTACTCCAACGATTCTGGAATTATTTCTCTTCCATCCATTTGGCTATTATTTGCTATTCCTATAAGATATTTCACATTTTCCTCTATTTTTTCTATACTTTTACCTTTGTTTGCCCTTTTTTTATGATTTGCCATGGATTCATTAGTTCCCACTTGCCCGAAGCTAATTTTTCAGGAGGTAATTTCTTCATCAATTTTTTGCATAGCTTCCACATCTTTTCCAAATTTTCTTCTATTGCTCTCATTTTGAAGACACAATTGATATCTGAGTTGATGTCCTAAGCTCTACTGTCACCATAACAGTTTGTGTCATCAAGTTTTTTTAAGTTCCTTCATTTTCCCACTCACTTCACTTGGCGGTTATGTTATAGTTGGGCTCTGCCCTCCAGAGGAGGGGATGACTGTCCTGTGTTTCTATTACATCCTTTTGTTTTCACAACTCAATCCAGAGTTCTTTTAAGTTTTTGGTGCCTCCAAAATTGCATTCTCTTAGTACAAGTCTGGTCACCAGTCTGCTGATCTTGGCTCTGGTCTTTCCTCAGGTAGGGCACATGCTCCCTCCTTACTACCACCACTCCTCTTCATCTTTAAACTACAACTGCGAAATGAGTAATGGGTGGCAGAGCAACCACTTAGCACCTGACCCTGTGCCCTGGGATAGATAAGCGATCCCCTTCCATTCCCTTTTCTATCCATGGCACTGGTGCCGCTGCTGCCTCCACCACCACTGCGCCTCACTCCTGCTGGCAGAGTCTTCAGGAGCTGGCCACATCCACCATGCCAAGATCTAGCACCATTCTGAGGTCTGCAATCTTCCTGCATCTTCCTAAAATGCCTCATGCATGAAAAAGGAATCCTTGGGACATTTTCCTGTCCATTCTGCTCACACATCGATTTGGTATTTCTATGATGTTTTTGTAGGGGAAGTTTTGGGGAGATTTACCTGTTTTGTGATCTTACAGTCTGACAGCCTCCCCAGACACCCAAAGTATAAGGCTGGGTATATCATAATTAATCTGAATGACAAAGAAAAAACATGAAAACAACAAGAACAACTGTCAGAAATGTAATCAAATGTGCTGTTTTCCACAGAAAAGGTCATTGCACCTATTATGGTCATGGTGAATGAATGGACTGTTAGTTTAGAAAAAAGTACACAGAAGTAAGTACGCAGTTCTCAGAAGTGAAGCCATTTCCAATTTTGCATTCTTTCATTCCTAAGGAACAGATGCTAGTAAAAAGACTAAGACTGACAAAAGAAGTTTAAAGGAACAAATCCCAAGAATAGTAGTGGACACAATGCTTATGAACATCAAATAACCGTTGAGATTACACATGTAAAATCAGAGTGCTTACTGTCCAGACAAAGGCATAGGGGTAAGAATGTAGCAATAAAAATGAAAAAAATTAATATTAAAAACTGTTTTTCATGTAATGTTAGGAAAAAATGAAATATTTTTAAAAGCAATCCTCTATACAATTGAGAGAAAATCAAATAAGATGATGGATGGCAAAGCACTTCTGTAAAACTTGACATCAAAATAAGCTTCTATTGTTATGAAGATGTTGATAACATGGTAACATGAGAAGAAGTAGTTCTATCTCAAAGAGGATCATAAAATTATCACATGGCATACTTGGCGTTGTACTATTAATGAACTGGTGATACCAGGAAAACAATCCTGATGAAATAGGATATGACATAAAAAAATCTTTCCTAAAATCTGCCTAAAAATTTGGAACATCAACAGATCTAGACATTCAAGTCCACTAAAACCCAAATGAAAAATTATGCAGGAAGGGTCTTCAGGAGTCTGAGTGTCTCACTAGGATATGCCCTTCAAGAGAACATGGAAACAGCTTAAAATAAAGAATTCTCATGATGAGATGTCAGTACAGGCTCTGACTATCAGAATAGGGACTTGACATAGCATCCATACTATGAGACTTGAGAAGGTATGGTCAACAGAGAATGGCTGACATTTGAGCCAATTAAGAAGAGATGGATCCTAGGCAAGATGACACCCTCTCACCTAGAAGATCCCACATGGGAGGTGAGTTAATTCCTAGAAAGGGAGAGATTATGAGAGCCAGACAACCAAAAGTGTCTAATTCCATGGGATTTGAGCACACAGAATGTTAGGCCTAGGAAAAAGCCTTAGAGAAGGGAATTTCAGAGCTAGAAATCCTATAGAATGGTATGGGAGAAAGCTTGTGTGATGCTCACTGTGGCTCCACAATATTGGAATTACTGTTTGCTGCTTGCTTGCAGTCCTTTCTCCTTGACACTGGAGCTCAGAGTTGTGGCTATAATATTTCTGGGAGTTCTCCTTTGGGGATATTCCTTTTCAGAGGTGACCAGAGATTCTTTTAGTTGTGACTTTGCCCACTGATCACAACCTATCTGGGCATGGTTCTCTACAACTTCTTGGAATCACATGTCAAGACTCTTTGGTTAATTGAGAATGTCAGGTAGTCCAGTGATTCTGGAATTCTCCCTCCTCCACCTATTTTGCAGGTCAGTTGTTTTTCTTATACTTCACATTTCCTTCTTTTTTTTAAACTTTGTTCATTGTTTACCTGGGGTTTTATGTGTCAAGGATTCATTAGCTCCCACTTGTCCAATTATAATTTTTCAGGATATAATTTCTTCATTGAGCTTCTCTGTTTTTAATATTTGTTGGATTCTGATCACTAGGAGATATTCCCTTTAGGATTTGGGGCCCCTCTATTTGACTAAGCTGTTCATTCCCTCCTCATCAACTTTATGCCCACTTTTCAATTCTTTCCCCATTTTTCTACTGTTTCTCGATTTTAAGACATTGTCTTTTCCCCAGTTGATGTCTTAAGCCACAACTTTGTATTATCAGATTCTTTTTCGGTTTGATCATTTTTTTCACCTACTTCTTCACTATGAACTTTATGTTACAGGTGGGCTTTGCTCTTGAGTGGAGCGGATTACTGGTCTAAGCATATATCTACTGTATTCTTTTTCTTTCTCAGCTCAGTCGTGGTCTCCCATTGGTTTCTAGTGCCTCCAATGTATTATCCTCTTAGTAGAGGTCATTAGGATGTAGGCATTGGCTCTGGACCTTCCTCAGATAGGGCATGTGTTTCCTCTGGAATATAACTACTTTTCTCCAATTACACCTCCAAATCTTGGAAATGAGTGAAAGAGCTAACCATTAGCAGCTGCCCCTGCACCCAGGGATATAATAGCGGTAAACTTCAAAGACCACTTTTCTATCCCTGGTACTGGTGCCGCTGCTACCACCACCACTGCTGCCTCACTGCTGCTGCCTTCTGCCAGCACCTTCAGGTGCCTGCCACACCTGCCATGCCAAGGGCCAGCTCCACTCTGGCATATATGGACCTCTCTTTGCATCTTCCTCAGCTGCCTCATGCTTCAAAAAGGAATCACTGTGAGTTTTTCTTGACTATTCTGCTCGCAAATCGCTTCAGGATATTTGTGTTTCTTTTTTAGGGAGGTTGTCAGGGAGGGTTGGCTGTTCTTATGACCTTTCACTATCCCAACTTTCCTCAGACACCCAATGTGCAATACTGAATACACCATGCTTTATTTGAACATCAAGAACCAGATGAAAGAAATAATAACCAATAAAAATGCAATCAAATGCAGTGTTTTCCACAGGAAAAGTTGTTTTACTTGTGATCATTATGGCGAATCAATAGGCTGTACTTGGAGAAAAATATCCTGTAAGTATACAAGTTAGAAATGGGAAGCCATTTGTGATGTTGAATATTTTTATTGCTAAGAAACCTTTGTCATTTCTTATACTGACTGATAAAACAAGTGAAAAGTAATGAAGCATATCAGAAGACAAAAGTCTTTTGAACATCAAACAACTATAGTGTGATTGCATGTGTAAAATCTATATCAGAATGCTAGTGAGGAGGTGGTGGGAGCAACTGGGTACACAAAATTGAAAGCAAACGAATTAATGTTAAATATCAACTTTATATATGTGTGTATATATGTATATATATAGGGTCATTTAAAAAAATTCTTCATTATACTAATGGGACAAAATGAAGAATTTTTAAAAAGTGACCCTCTGCTCGACAGTCAGTCAAATAAAAGGATGGATGGCAAAGCATCTCTGGCAATCTGGATATGGAAATTGCTTCTCTTGTTATGAAGACGATGATACCTTGGTAACGTGATTAGAGGTATTTCTATTGCAAAGAAAATCAGGATATTTGCAGAGGTCAAACCTAACACTTTAAACTAAACCATTACTATCAGAAATAAGAACCTGATGAAATGTGGTAGTAAATGAAAATATTTTCTCCTAAAATCTGTCTTTAGAACCTCAACAGATCTAGAGACAGAAACCAACCAAAATCCAAACAAAAAACTATGCTGGGAACATCATGAGAAAATTGAATGTCTAATTTATAGATGCCTTTTAAGGGATCAAGAAAGAGCACTGAAACAGCTTAGCATGAAGAATTCCCATGTTGGTATGTCAGTTTGGGCTCTATCAGAACTGGGGCTGACATAGTATACAGACTATGAGACTTCAGAAGCTATGGTCAATAGAGAATGGCTGAGATTTGAGGCAATATAAAACAGATGGCCCTGAGCAGAATGGCACTCTTTACCTCAATTATCCAACTTGAGAAGGGATTAAATCACAGAAAGGGCTGACATGATGAGAACCAGAGAACTGAAAGTGTCCAATTCTATGGGATCTAAGCACACAGAATATCAGGTCCAGTAGAAGCCAGAGAGAAAGGAATTTCAGAGGTGGCAATCCTATAGAATGGTACAGGATAATATCTTGTGTAATTCTCATTTTGGTTCCATAATATTGGAATTATTGTTTACTGCTTGCTTGTAGTTTTTCTCCTTGACCGAGGGGCTCAGGATTGTGGCAAGAATACTCTTGTGAGTTCTCCTTTGGGGATTTCTTTTTTGGAGGTGACGCTGGAATCCTTTCAGCTATCTGTGCATGTTTTCTTTTTAATTTCTCAAAATCCCATGTCAATGTTCTTTGATTAATCATAGCTGTAAGATAGCCCAATGAATCTGGAATTATCTGCCTTCCATCAATTTGGAAATTCTGTTACTATTCCTAGGGTATATTTCACATTTTCTTCTATTTTTGTCTACACTTTTTCATTTGTTTGCCTGTTTTTCTTGATGTGTCATGAATTCATTAGCTCCCCCTTGAATATTCTAATTTTTCAGGGGGGAATTTCTTCGTTGAGCTTTTACCATTACCATATGTTCAATTCTGATTCCTAAGGAGATACACATTTTTCCAGCATCACAGGGTGGGGGTGGGGTCTCTATTTTACTCAACTCTTCAGTCTAGTCATTAATTTTTTGCACACATTTCTTTACACAACTTTTCTGCTATTACTCTCATTTTCAAGACATTGTCTATATCTGAGCTGATGTCTAAGCTTCACTCTCACCAGAGTACCTTTGTATCATCAGGTTCTTTTGCAGTTCCTTCATTTTCTCACCCATGTCTTCATTTTAGACTTGATGTTACATTTGGGCTCTGCCCTCCAGTGAAGGGGATTACTATCCTGTGTTTCTGTTACATCCTTTTGCTTTTACAACTCATTCTAGGGTTTCTCAAGGTTTATGGTGCCTCCAAAGTGATATTCTCCTGGTAAGATGTCTGATCACCAGCCTGCTGACCTTGGTTCTGGTCTTTCCTCAGGTATGGGACATGCTCCATCCTGACTACCACGACTCTTCTTCATCTTAGAACTTCACCTATGAACTGAGTAATGCGCAACAGCACCTTTTAGCACCTGACCCTGTGCCCTGGGATAGATAAGCGATCTCTTCCATTCCCTTTTCTATCCATGGCACTGGTGCCGCTGCTGCCTCTACCACCATTGCTCCTCACTGCTGCTGCCTGCTGCCAGCATCTTTAGGGGGCTGCCAAATCCACCATGCCAAGAGCCAGCTCCACTCTGGCATCTGCAGACCTCTCCTTCATCTTCCTACAATTCCTCATGGTTGAAAAAAGTATCCCTGGAACATTTTCCTGTCTTTCCTGACGACACATCAACTTGGTATTTTCTGTGATGCTTTGTAGGAGAAATTCTGGGGAGATCTGGCTGTTGTTGTGACCTTATATCCTGCCAACTTCCCCCCAGAATCCTAAAATGTAATGCTGAATATACCAAACAAATCTGAGTGTCAAAAGAAAAAACATAAAAAGAACAAGAACAATTGCCATAAATGTAATCAAAGGCAGTGTTTTCCACAGGAAAGGTAGATTTACTAATATATTGTTATGGTGAATGAATGGGTTGTTTGTATAGAAAAAAATCACATAAATATATATATATATATTTTTCAGAAGCGAAGCCATTTCTGATTTTGCATCCTTTTATTTCTAAAGGACAGATGCTATTAAAAGTACTAAGACTGACAGAGATGTTTAGAGGAACAAATCCCAAGAGTTGTAGTAGGTATAATGCTTTTGAATATCAAATAATTATATGGAGATTACACATGTAAAATCTATAACAGAGTGCTTACTAAACTGGAAAAAGCTTGGGGGAGGAATGTAGAACTCAAAATTAAACAAAAATAACTAATATTGAAAATTGTTTTTACATGTAAGCTTGGGAAAATGAATTTAAAAAACCCTTACCTTCTTTCTTAGAATCAATACTGTGTATTGGTTTCAAGGCAGAAGAGTGGTAAGGGCTAGGCAATGGGGTTAAGTGACTTGTCCAGGGTCACAGAGCTAGGAAATGTCTGAGGCCAGACTTGAACCTATGACCTCCCTTCTCTAGGCCTAACTCTCAATCCACTGAGATACCCAACTGCTCTCTGAATTGTTTTTAAATAGTAATGCTTTGTATGGTTATTAGAGAATCAAATAAGATGATGGATGGCAAAGTGCCTCTATAAAACTTGGTCTTAAAATAAGCCTCTGTTGTTATGAAGATGATAATAACAGCGTGAGAAGAAGTATGGTTATATCTCAAAGAGGATCATGAAATTATCACATAGCAGATACTGTTCTATCAAAGACTGGTGATGCTAGAAAAACAATCCTGATGAAATAGGACATGATATAAAAAAGTTTATTTCCTAAAATCTCCCTTTGAAACATCAGCAGACCTGCAGACTTAAACCAACAAAAACCCAAACCAAAAACTATCCTGGAAGGGTCTTTTGGAAACTGAGGGTCTCACTGGGAGGTGTGCTTTACAAGAATATGAAAATAGCTTAGCATGAAGAATTCCCATGATGGGATGTCAGTCTAGACTCTTATCAGAATAGGGAGTTGGCAGAGAGTCTAGACTATGACACTTGAGAAGGTATGATCAAGAGGGAAAGAGATGGGCCTTGAACAAGATGGCATCCTCTCATTTGGATTATACTTCTTAAAAGGGGATTCAGCCCACAAAAAGAAAGAGATGATGAGAGTCAGAAAACCAAAAGTTTCTAATTCCATGGGATCTGAGCACAAAAAAATGTCAGGCCAAAGAGGAGCCAGAGAAGGGAATTTCAGGGCTGGCAATCCTATAGAATGGTAGAAGAGAAATCTTGTGGGATCCTCATTGTGCCTCTACAATATTGGAATTATTGTTTGCTATTTGTTTGCAGTCTTTTCTCCTTAAATGTAGAGATCAGAGTTGTAACTAAGATATTCCTAGGAGTTCTCCTTTGGGGATTTCATTTTGGAGGTGACCAGGGGTTCTTTTCATTGTGACTTTGCCCTTTGGTTACAAACCATCTGGGCATAGTTCTCTATAATTTCTTAAAATCTAATGTCAAGACTCTTGGTTAATTGTTACTATCAGGTAGTCCAATGATACTGGAATGATCCCTCCTCCACCTATTTTTCAAGTCAGTTATTTTTCCTATACTTTACATTTTCTTCTATTTTTTGTTCAAGCTTTGCACATTGTTTCCCTGTATTTCTTGATATGTCATGGATTCACTTGCTCCCACTTGTCCGATTCTAATTTTTTTTAGGATTTAATTTCTTCACTGATCTTCTATACCTTTTAACCTTTGTTGAATTCTGATATATGAGGGGATATTTCCTTTAGGATTTGAGTCCCCTCTATTTGACTAAGCTGTGCATTCTCTATTCATGAACTTTGTACCTGCATATCAATTCTTTTCCCAATTTTTCTAGTACTGCTCTAGTTTTTAAGACACTGTACATTTCCATGGTGATATACAAAATAACTCTGCCACCATAGCTGTTTTGCATCATCATGGTTCTTTCTCAATTTCCTAATTTTTCTCACCTATTTCTTCCTTTTAGACTCTTATGGTTGGGCTCTGCTCTCCAATGGAAGGGATGACTGCCCTGAGCTTGTGCTTATTGTACTCTTTTGCTTTCACCACTTCATCTTGGTCTCCTGTGGGTTTTTAGTGCCTCTAATTATGATATCCTCTTGGTAGAGGTCTGGTCTTTAGGCTGATGACTTTGGCTCTGGTCCTTCCTCAGGTGCTCCCACTACACTACAACCACTCCTCTTCATCTTGGAACTGCACCTCCTAAACTGAATATTGGGCAAAAGAGCTAACCATTAGCACCTGACCCTGCACCCAGGGATAGTATAGCGGTTCACTTGGAAGCCCCCTTTTCTATACATGGTACTGGTGCTGCTGCTGCCATCTGCCAACCTTCAGGTATCTGCCACACCAGCCATGCCAAGGTCAAGCTCCAATCCAGCATGTAGGGACCTCTCCTTGTGTCTTCCTCTGCTACCTTGTGCTTCACAAATGAATTACTGTGAGTTTTCCTGGCTATCCTGATCATGAATCAATTTGGGATGTTTTGTGATTCTTTTTGTGGGGGAGGTTTGGTTGTTATTATGATCTTTCACTCTGTAATCTCCCCTCAGACCCATAATGTGCAAATCTGAATCTCATATGCCCAAACTGAATGTCAAAGAATTAGATGAAAAAATAATAATAACCATCAAAAATGTAATCAAATGCCATGTTTTCCACAAGGTTTTTCCTTTTTTCATTAGGGTGAATCAATAGGCTATATTGAAAAGGAAAATATCCTATACACAAGCTTCAGAACAGAAGCCATTTTTGATTTTGAATATTTGAACTTCTAAGATACCTATGTCTTATATTAAGATTGATAAAACAAGTGAAAAGGAAAAAAAAGAATAAAAGAAAATGAAAGCCCTCTGAACAGCAAAAAACCATACTGTGATTGCACATGTAAAAATCTATATCAGAGTGCTTACTGTCCTAGATAGGAGTTGACAGGGAAGACTGGTAACTCAAAATTGAACATTTCTTCACTGAATATCTATACCTTTTGCCATTTGTCGAATTCTGATAGACAAGGGGATATTTTTGTAGGATTTACAGGCCCCTGTATTATATCACATAGTTCATTTTCTTGTCATCTTTGTTCCCACTTTCCCATACTTTTCACAATTTTTCTGCTATTGCTCTAGTTGTTAAGATATAGTCTATCTCTGAGTTGATGTCCTAAGCATCCCTGTCACCACAGTCAGTTTCTATCATCAAGTTCTTTTTCAGTTTGTTAAGTTTCTTATCCACATCCTCACTTTCATCAGTTAGGCTCTGCTCTCCAGTGGAGGGGATGACTGTCCTGGGCTTCTATCTATTACGTATTTTTGCTTTCACAACTCAATCTTGGCTTCCTGTAGGTGCCTCCAAAATGGTATCCTCCTGGTGCAGGTCTGGTCACCAGTCTGTTGACCTTGGCTCTGGCCCTTACTCATACCGGCTATGTGAATCCTCCTGACTATCTCTAACTGACTAACTCCTACTACTACCCATCTTGGAATTTCACAATGAGAGACAGAGCTACCACTTAGCACCTGACCCTGTGTCCTAGGATAGATAAGTGATCCCTTTGTAATCCCCTTTTCCATCCTTGGCATTGGTTCCACTGCTACCTTCACCACTATTGCCTTCACTGCTGCTGCCTGCTGCCAATGTCTTCAGATGACTGCCATGTCAGCCATGCCAAGAGTCAACTCTATTCTGGGGCTTGCAGACCTCTGTTGCATAATCCTATAATGCCTGATGCTTGAAATAAGAATCCCTGGAACATTTTCCTGCCTTTCCTGCTCACAAATGGATTAGGTATTTTCTATGATGCTTTTGTAGGGGACGTTGTGATGGGCACATGTAAAATCTGTCGTGGTAACCTTTCACCCTGTAGGCTTCACTCTGCCTCCCAATATGCAATGCTGATTATATACCTTGCCCCAAAGGGAAAACATGAAAAGAACAAGTACAATTGTCAGAAATGTAATGAAATGCACTGTCTTCCACAAGAAAAGTCTGTGGACTTTTTAATGTTATGGTGAATGAATGGGCTGTTGGCTTAGGAAAAAAACAAACGTGTAAGTACTCAAGTTCCAGAAGTAAAGCCATTTCTGATTTTGTATGCTTGTATTTCTAAGGAATGGATGTTTTGAGTATACTAAGATTGATGAAAGAAATGTAAAAGTAGAAATACCAAGAACATTAGTAGACAAAATGTGTTTTTTAACCTCAAATAACTATACAGAGAATGCACATGTAAAATCTGTATCAGAATGCTTACTGTGCTGGCAAGGACTTGGGGGTGGCAATGTGGGAGTCAAAATTAAAATAAAAGTGAATATTAAAAATTGTCATTACATATAGTTGTGGATAAATGAAATAATTTTAAAACATTCATTCTCTACATAAACATCAGAGAAACAAATAAGGGGATGGATGCCAAAGCACCTTTGTAAAATGATATATAAATAAGCTTCTATTTTATAAAGATGATGAAAACATAGTAGCATGAGTAGAAGGGGTTATATCTAAAAATTGATTATGAAATTATCATATGTTAAACAATGCCTTGTAGAATTGATAATGTCAGGAAAATAGTTCTATTTAATTATATGATATGAAAATGTTTCTTCTGTAAAATCATTCAGGACATCAACAGATCTGGAATCTCAAACCAACAAAACCCAAATCAAAAACTATGCTGGGAGGGCCTTTAGGAGATTGAGTGTCTCACTAGGAGTTGCCCTTCAAGAGAATATGAAATTAGCTGACTGTGAAGATTCCCCATGATGGGATGTCAGTCCAAGTTCTGAATATAAGAATATGTTGTTGACAACGTGTCCAGACTATTAGACATAAGAAGGCTATGGTCAACATAAAATGACTGAACTTTAAGGCAATTTAGAAGAGATGGCCCCTGAGTAAGATGATAACCACTAACCTAAATTATCCTACTTGGAAGGGGATTTAGGTCATAGAAAAGAAGAGATGAGAGCCAGACAGCTGAAAGTGTCTAATTCAATGAGATCTGAGCATATGGAATGTCTGGCCCAAGAGAAGCCAGTGAGAAGTGAATTTCAGATCTGGCACTCCTAAAAAAAGGTAGGGGAGAAATCTTGTATGAACCTCACCATGATTCCACAATATTAGAATTACTATTTATAGCTTACTTGCATTCTTTTCTCCTTAACTCTGAAGCTGAGAGTTGTGGCTATAATATTTGTAGGTGTTCTCTTGTGGGGATGTCATTTCAGAGGTGATCAGGGGATTCTTTCAATTGGGGATTTGCCCTTTGCTTTCAAGCTATCTAGATATGTTTCTTTTATAATTTGAAATTGCATGTTAAAGCTCTTTGCTTAATCATGATTCTGGAATTATCTCTCTCCCATAAATTTGACAATTCAATTTCTATTCCTATGAGATATTTCACAATTCCTTCTATTTTTTCCATTCTTTTCACTTTGCTTACCTATTTTTCTTGATGTGCTATGCATTCATTAGCTCCTACATATCCAATTCTAATTTCTCAGCATTTAATGTCTTCACTGAGCTTTTGTACCATTAACCATTTCTGAATTCTGATAGCTATGGGGATATTTTTGTAGCATTTGGGACCCTCATATTTTATCAAGTTGTTTATTCTCTAATCATCACCTTTGTGCCACCTTTCAATTTGTTTACCAATTTCTGTTATTGCTTGAGTTGTTAAAATATTGTCTAATTTTTGAATTGATGTCCTAAGCTTAACTGTCTCCATAGTAACTTTCTATCATCAGGTTCTTTTTCAGTTTGCTCATTTTTCTACCCACTTCCTCACTTTGGTCTTTATGATAGTGTTGGGCTCTGCTCTCCAGTGGAAGGCATGACTGTCCTGGGCTTCTATTATATACTTTTACTTTCACAGCTCAATCTTGGTTTCCTATAGGTTTCTGGTGCCTCCAACATGGCCTTTTGTTGACAGAGATCTAGTCACCAGCCTATTGACCTTGACTCTGGTCCTTACTCATGTAGGCCATGTGCACCTTCCTAACTATCACCACTACTCTCCATATTGGAACTACATCTACAAACTGAGGCATGGGCAACAGAGCTACTACTTAGCACCCGACCCTGTGTCCTGGGATAGATAAGTGATCCCTTTGTAATCCCCTTTTCCATCCCTGGCATTGGTGCCGCTGCTACCTTCACCACCACTGCCCTCACTGCTGCTGCCTGCTGCCAGCATTTTCAGGTGACTCCCACATCTTCTATACCAAGAACAAGCTCCAGTCAGACATCAACAGATCTCCCTTGCACCTTCCTAAAATGCTTCATGCTTGAAATAAAAATACTCTGGTTTCCTGCTTTTCCTGATCATACCTCAATTTGATATATTCTCTGATACTTTTGCAGGGGAGATTTTGAGGAACGTTTGGCTATTGTTGTGACTATTCACCCTGCCACTTTCACTCTGACCCCCAATATGCATTGTTGAATATACCATACCTAATTTGAATATCAAAGAAAAAACTTAAAAAGAACAAGAATAACAGAGAGAAATGTAATCTAATCCCCTATTATCCACTGGAAACGTTATTGTAACTATTATTGTTATGGTAAGTGAATGGGCTATTTGTTTTAAAAAATCATGTAAGCACTCAAGTTTGAGAAATCACACCATTTCCAATTTTGGATCCTTTTATTTCTAAGAAACAGATGCTGTTAAGTAACTAAGATTGCCTAAAAAAGTTTAAAAGTAGAAATACCAAGAATATTAGAGGGCAAAATGTTTTAGAACATCAAATAACTATACAGGGATTGCACATCTAAACTCTATATGAGAGTGCTTACTATCCTGGCAAGGGCTTGGGATTAGAAATGCAGAACTCAAAATTAAAACAAAAACTGATATTAAAAAATTATCTTTACATGTAATCATGGGAAAATGAAATATTTTAATACATTCATCCTGTGCACAATGGTCAAAGAAACAAATAAGAGAATAGATGCCAAATTAACTGTATAATTTGACATCAAAATAATCTATTGTTATGAAGATAAAATGGTAGCATGAATAGAAGGGATTATATCCAAAGTTGGTCATGAAATTATCATAGATCAAACAAGGTCTTCTTTATAAAAGAAATGATAATGTCACAAAAATGGTTCATATGGAATATGGTATGATATTAAAATGCTTTTTTTCCTAAAATCTGCATTTGGAACAACAACAGATCTGGAAATTGAAACCAACAAAAACCAAAAATTATGCTAGGAGGGTCTTTAGTAAATTGAATGTTTCACAGAGACATGCCCTTCAAGAGAACATGAAAACAGCTTAGCATGAAGAATTCAATCCATGCTCTATCAAAATAGGGAGTTGACAGTGTCAAGACTATGAGACTTGAGAAGCTATGGTCAAAAGAGAATGTTTGATCTTTGAGGAAATTTAGAAGAGATAGACCATGAGCAAGTTGACCATCTCTAACCTAGATTATACTTGGGAGGGAATTTAGCTCACAGAAAGGGAGAGATGATGAAAGCCAGAGAACTAAAAGTATCTAATTTCATGGAATCTGAGAGCAGAAAATGTCAGGCTCAAGAGAAGCCAGAGAAAAGGGGATTTCAGAGCTGGTAATTCTATAGAATTGTGGAGGAGAAATCTTGTGTGATCCTCACTTTGACTACACAATATTGGAATTACTGTTTGCTGCTTGTTTGCAATCTTTTCTCCTTTACTTGGCAGCTCAGGGTATTAGACAGGATATTACAGACAGTTCTCCTTTAGGAATTTCTTTACAGAGATGACCAGGGAATTCTTTCAGTTGTGAATTCTTCCATTTGTTATGAGATAATTGCACATATATCTCTATAACTTCTTCAAATCTCATGTCAAGGATCTTTGGCTAATTGAGACTTCAGGCAGTTCAGTGATTCTGGAAGGCTCCCTCCTCCACTTATTTTTCAGGTCAGTTGTTTTTCCTATATTTCACATTATCTTCTATTTTTTCACCCTTTACACATTGTTTACCTATTTTTCTAGATGTCTCATGGATTCAATATCAACCACTCATCGAACTCGAATTTTTCAGGATATAATTTCTTCACTGAGCTTCTGTACCTTTCACCATCTTTGAAATTCTGATATCTCATTAGGATTTGGGACCCCTCAATATGAAAAAGCTAAGAATTCTCTAGTCATCAACTTTATGTGTACCTTTCAATTCTTTTCCCATTATGCTCTAGTTTTTAAGACACTGTCTTTTTAACTTGACATCCAAAGCATCCCTATAATCAGAGCAGCTTTATATCATGAGTTTGCTAATTTGCAAGTTTGCTTTTTGAGTTGCCAAATTTTCTTCCTATTTTTTCATTGTGGACTTAATATCCTGGGAAATTCTTTTCCTCCAGTAGAGGGGATGATGATCCTGAGTTTGGGTCAATTACACCCTTTTGTTTCATAGCTCAATCTTGGTCTCCTGTAGGTTTCTGGTACTTCCAGCAGGGTATCCTTCTAATAGAGGTGTGGTCACTAGGTTACTGACCTAAGCTCTGATCCTTGTTCAGGTAGGGCATTTGCTCTCTCTAGAATATCACCACTCCTCTGCATCTTGGAACCGCACCTCTGAATCTCAATAAAGGGCTACAGAGCAAACCATTAGCAGCTGCCCCTGCGCCCAGGGATATAATAGCGGTAAACTTCAAAGACCACTTTTCTATCCCTGGTACTGGTGCCACTGCTACCATCACCACTGCTGCCTCACTGCTGCTGCCTTCTGCCAGCACCTTCAGGTGCCTGCCACACCTGCCCTGCCAAGGGCCAACTCCACCTCTGCATCGGTGGACCTCTCCTTGTGTCTTCTTCAGCTGCCTCGTGTGTCACAAAGGAATCACTGTGAGTTTTTCTTGGCTATCCTGCTCATGAATTGATTAAGGATGTTCTATCATTCCATTGTAGGGGAGATTATGGGGGAGGTTTGGCTGCTGTTGTGACATCTCAGTCTGTTAACCCCTCCAGAGATGCCCAATGTGCAGTGCTCAACATACCATTCCTTTTCTGAATGTCAAAGAATTAGATGGAAAAATTATCATCATCATCAAAATGTAATCAAATGCACACTTTTCTCCAGGAAAAGTTCTTTTGTTATGCTTATAGGCTGTACCTATAAAAAAATATCCTGTAAGTAAACAAGTCTCAGGTGGGACGCCATTTCTAATTTGGAATACTTGTATTTCTAAGAAAGCTTTGTCATGTCTTATACTGGGAGCAACAAAACAACTGATAAGGAAAAAGAATATTAGAGCACAAGACCCTTTTCAACATCAAACAACAAGACTGTGATTGCACATGTAAAATCTATATCACAGTGTTTACTTCCCTAGTGAGGGGGAGCCAGGGACACCTGGGAATGCAAAATTAAAAACAAAACAAATAATGTTAAATAACAATTTTACATGTAATAATTGGGACAAAGTGAAGAGTGAAAAATGAGATCCTCTGGACAACTGTCAGAGAATCAAATGAGACAATGGATAGTATAGCAACTCTTGGAAACTGGATATGGAAATGAGCTTCTACTGTTATGAGGATGATGTTAACTTGGTAGCTTGGCAAGAAGTGTTTCTATTGGAAAGACCATAATAACATTAGTAGTAGTAGACTCTCGGTAACCGAGGATGATGATTGTCTTTGTGCGCTTTCATCTGTGATGTAGATGAGTGTGCACAAAAACACTTGTGCGTGAAGGAGATTTAAGTGGAAAAGTCTATGCACAGAGACAGTCCCACTCTCTTGGCATTGGAAGCCTGGGTCCAGTGGTATGAAAAATCTTTACACCTGGAGACTTCCTCAGCTGCATTGGATGGCCTTGTTGTCTTTTGTGCTACAACACGCCCTAAGCACTCCACAGTGCTTTCCTACATCGCCCTCTCAGCCGTTGAACCTTCTTATTGGTTTCTTCTGTCTGTTCAGCCGAAGCAGTCTTCACATACTAGGTGAGCAAAGTCTTAGTTCACCAGGGGTCTATGACCCGATGGCTACCCTCACAAGGTTTGGCCGGCCTGTCGAAGACTTTGCCTAGGGGGTGTGGATGCTGCCACAAGCTAGCAGCTACTGGGACCAAAAATGAGAACTGGGTTTCAGGTGAGGGTCAGAGGTTGGAGAGCTGCCCTAGGATGATAACATTAGCAGAGGTCAAACCAGGGATCAAATTAAAACAGGACTGATGAAATGTGGTAATAAATTAAAATATTTTCCCCATAAATCTGTGTTTAGAACCTCAACAGGTTTGGATACAGAAACCAAACCAAACAAAAAGCACTGCGAAATTGCCATGAGAAACTGAATGTCTAACTTGGAGATGCCTTTCAAGAGAACATGAAAAAGCATGGAAACAGCCAAACAAAGAAATTCCATGTGGGCATGTCAGCCGGGCTCTATCAGAATGAGAGTTGGCATAGTATCCAAGCATGACACTTGAGCAGCGATTGTGGTCAACAGAGAATGTCTGAGCTTTGAGGCAGTTTAGGAGAGATGGCCCCAGGGCAGGGTGGCACCTTTCACCTCAATGATCCAACTTGGGGAGAGACTTAGATCACAGAAAGGGCAGAGATGATAAGAGGCAGAGAAGGGAAAATGTTTAAGTCAGTAGCATCTGAGCACACAGAATTTCAGGTCCAGGAGAAAACAGAGAGAAGAGACTTCAGAGCTGGCAATTCTATAGAATAGTAGAGGAGAAATCTTGTGTCATCCTCGCAGTGGTTCCAACATATTAGAAATATTATTTGCTGTTTAATTGCAGTCTTTTATTGTTGACCCTGAAGCTCAGGGTAGTAACTAGAACATTCCTGGCAGTTCTCACTTGGGGGATTTCTTTTTGGAGTTCACTAGTGCATTCCTTCAATTGTGACTTTGCCTTCTGCCTACAATTGATCTGGACATGTTTCTTAAAATTGGATGTCAAGACTCGTTGGTTACTCATATGTCAGTTAGTCCAATGATTCTGCAATTGTCTTCCATTTATTTGGCAATTCAGTTGCTGTTCCTGAGGCAGTTCACATTTTCTCCTGTTATTTCTCCATGCTTCTCCCCTTTGATTACCTGTTTTTCTTGATGTGTCATGGATTGATTGGCTCATTGTCCAATTCCAATTTTTCAGGATTTAATTTCTTCACTGAACCTTTTAACATTTCACCATTTGTTGAAGTCTGATAGCTAAGGAGTTAGTTTTGTTGGATTTGGGCCCCTGAATTTTATCAGGTTGTTCATTTTGTAATCATCATTTTGGTGTCTACCTTTCAAGTCTTTTACCAATTTTTCTGATACTGCTCTGGGTTTTAAGATATTGTCTATTTCTGAGTAGATGTCCTAAGCTTGCCTGTCACCGAAGTCACTTTCAATCATCATGTTCTTTTCTGATGTGCTCATTTTCCCTCCCACTCGCTCACTTTGGTCTTTAGGAGGATACAGTTGGTCTGCGCTCTCCAGTGGAAGGCATGACTTCTGTCATGGGCTTCTGTCTATTACATCCTTTTGCTTTCACAGCTCAATCTTGGTATCCTCTATATTTGTGGTGCCTCCATCATGGCTTCCTCCTGGTAGAGGTCTGCTCACCAGCCTGCTGACCTTGGCTCTGGTGCCTACTCATGTAGGCCACGTGCACCCTCCTGACTACCGCCACTAGTCTCCATCTTCAACCTGCATCTGAAGTGAATAATGGACAACAAAGCTACCACTTAGCACCTGACCCAGTGTCCTGGGATAGATAGGTGATCCCTTTGCAATCCTCCTTTCCATCCTGGGCATTGGTGCCGCTGCTACCCTCACCACCAACTCCCCTCAATGCTGTCTGCCTGCTCCCAGCATCTTCAGTGGACTGCCACAAATGCCACCAGAGTCCAAGCTCCAGTCAGGAGTCTACAGATCTCTTGCATCTTCCAAAAATACATTCATTTTCCTGTCTTTTCTGCTCACAAATCAATTTGGTATTTTCTGTGATGCTCTTGTAAGGGAGGTCTTGAGGGAAGTTTGCCTGTTGTGGTGACCTTCCACCCTGCCAGCTTCACTCTGCCTCCCAATAGGCAATGCTGATTATATATTCTGCCTAATCTGAATATCAAAGGGAAAACATGAAAAAAATAATTGTCAGAAATGTAATCAAATGCACTGGTTTCCACAAGAAATTTTGTTGTACCTTTTACTGTTACAGTGAATGATCACAGAGTTTGTTTAGAAAATAGATCGTGTAAGCACTCAAGTTTCAGAAGTAAAGCCATTTGTGATGTGGCATACTTGTATTTCTAAAGAATGTATATACTTATCAGCATCAAAGATTCACCAGAGGTGTTAGAAAGAACAAATCCTGTAAATATTAGGGGACAAAATGCTTTTGCAGGTCAAATAATTATAAAGGGATTATGCATGGAAAATCCATATCCGAGTGCCTCCCATCCTGGTGAGGCCTTGGGAGAAGTAATGTGGAACCCAAAATTAAAACCAAAAACTAATATTTGAAATTGCATTTATATGTACTTATAAACATGGGGTGGGGGAAGGAAATGTGTTAAATACATTAATTCTCTGCCCAATTGCCAGACATTTAAATAAGCAGATGGGTGCCAAAACACCTCTTTAAAACTTGGCATCAAAATAAACTTAGGGATAGGGAGTGGACAAAGTGTCAAACTGTGAGAATTGAGAATCAATGGTTGACAGAATAGCTGAGTATTGAGGCAATTGGGAAGAGATTGGCCATGAGCAAGATGGCCGCCTCTCACTTAGATTATCCTATTTAGGAGGGAATTTAGCTCACAGACAGGGAGAGATGATGAGATCATGAGAACTGAAAGTATCTCATTGCATGTGATCTGAACACAGAAAAGGTCTAGGCAACAGAAAGCCATAGAGAAGGGAATCTGGGAGCTTACAATCTGATACAATGAAAGAAGAGAATTCTTGTGGCATCCTCAATGTAGCTCCACAGTATTGGAATTTTATTTGCTGTTTGTTTGCAGGATTTTTCTCCATGATCCTGGAGATACGAGTTCCAGCTGGAATATTCCTGGGAGTTCTCTTTTGGGGATTTCTTTTCAGAAGCAACCAGGTGACACGTTCAATTGTGACTTTGTCCTTTGCTTAAAAGTTCCCCAGACATGATTCTCTAAAACTTTTTGAAATCACAAGCTCGTGGGTTAATTGTGACTGCCAGGTGGCTAAATGATACTGGAATTCACCCTCCTCCACCATTTTTGTAGGTCACTTGCTTTTCCTACACTTTACATTTTTTTTTACCATTTGTACATTGTTTACCTTGTTTTCTTGATGTGTCATGGATTCATTAGCTCCTACTTGTCAAATTCTAATTCCTTCACTTAGCTTCTATACCATTCACCATTTCTGGAATTTTGATACCTAAGGGGATATTTTCATCATGATTTGAGGCTCCTCTATTTGACTAAGCAGTTCATTCTCTACTCATCAACTTTATAGCCACCTTTCAAATCATTCCTAATTGTTCTACTTTTATCTAGTTTTGAAGAAATTCTCTATTTCTGATTTGATGTCCTAAGCGTCATTTTCGCCATAAGAGCTGTACATCATCAGGTCTTTTTTTGGTTGCTCATTTTTCACACACGCTTCTTCAACCTCCAGTGGAAGGGATGACTGTCTTGAGCTTGTGTCTATTACACCTCTTAGCTTCTACAGATCAACCTTGGTCTCTTGTTGGTTTCTAATACCTCTCATGGCTGTATCCTCCTCATAGAGATGTGGTCATTAGGCTGCTGACCTAAGCTCTGGTCCTTCCTCGGGCCGGGCATTTGCTCCCTCCAGAATACCACCACTCCTCTGCATCTTGGAAACACACCTCTAAATCTCAATAAAGAGCTACAGAGCAAACCATTAGCAGCTGCCCCTGCACCCAGGGATATAATAGCGGTAAACTTCAAAGACCACTTTTCTATCCCTGGTACTGGTGCCGCTGCTACCACCACCACTGCTGCCTCACTGCTGCTGCCTTCTGCCAGCACCTTCAGGTGCCTGCCACACCTGCCATGCCAAGGGCCAACTCCACCTCTGCATCGGTGGACCTCTCCATGTGTCTTCTTCAGCTGCCTCGTGTGTCACAAAGGAATCACTGTGAGTTTTTCTTGGCTATCCTGCTTATGAATTGATTAAGGATGTTAGATCATTCTATTGTAGGGGAGATTATGGGGGAGGTTTGGCCTCTGTTGTGACCTCTCACTCTGTAACCCCTTCAGAGAAGCCCAAAGTGCAGAGCTCAATATACCATTCCTTTTCTGAATGTCAAAGAATTAGATGGAAAAATTATCATCATCATCAAAATGTAATCAAATGTAGGAAAAGTTCTTCTGTTATGCTTATGGTGAATCAATAGGCTGTACCTATAAAAAATATCCTGTAAGTACACAAGTCTCAAGAGGGACACCATTTCTTTTTAGAATACTTGTATTTCTAAGAAAGCGTTGTCATGTCTTATACTGGGAGCAACAAAACAACTGATGAGGAAAAGGTATATTAGGGTGCAAGACCCTTTTCAACATCAAACAACAAGACTGTGATTGCACATGTAAAATCTATATCACAGTGCTCACTTCCCTAGTGAGGGACAGCCAGGGACACCTGGGAATGCAAAATTAAAAATAAAGCAAATAATGATAAATAACAAATTTACATGTAATAATTAGGACAAAATGAAGAGTGAAAAAGGAGATCCTCTGAACAACTGTCAGAGAACCAAATGAGACAATGGATAGTATAGCAACTCTTGGAAACTGGATATGGAAATGAGCTTCTACTGTTATGAAGATGGTGTTAACTTGGTAGCTTGGCAAGAAGTGTTTCTATTGCAAAGACCATAATAACATTAGCAGAGGTCAAACCAGGGACTATATTAAAACAGGACTGATGAAATGTGGTAGTAAATTAAAATATTTTTCCCATAAATCTGTGTTTAGAACCTCAACAGGTCTGGATACAGAAACCAAACCAAACAAAAATCACTGTGAAATTGCCATGAGAAACTGAATGTCTAACTTGGAGATGCCTTTCAAGAGAACATGAAAAAGCATGGAAACAGCCAAACAGAGAAATTCCATGTGGGCATGTCAGCCGGGCTCTATCAGAATGAGGAGTCGGCATAGTATCCCTAGCAAAGCTACTGTGGTCAACAGAGAATGTCTGAGCTTTGAGGCAATTTAGGAGAGATGGCCCCAGAGCAGGGTGGCACTTTTCACCTCTATGATCCAACTTGGGGACAGACTTAGATCATAGAAAGGGCAGAGATGATAAGAGGCAGAGAAGTGGGACCCAGAAGAGCAGGAACATGGCTCCGGCGAAGAGCTCCCATGTGGTCCAGCCTCAAGGGGCCCAGATGGGAGGAGCTCAGCCCCAGGGTGGACCAGCAGGAAGCCCAGAATTCAAGAAGAAGGAGAAGAAGAAGCTGCAAAAACAACGGATGTGGCGGACGAACACGCAGAAGGCTTTTTCATGCAGTGTTCATGAGGGACAAGGATTTGCATTTCAGAGAAAACAAAAAATTCAGGAGTACAAAAAATTATTAAGGAAAGAAAAAAAGGCACAGATTAAACAAGAGTCTCAGTTTACTGAAAAATATCCAGAGCATTTAAAACATCTATATTTAGCTGAAGAAGAAGAAATACTCAGGAAACAAGATAAAAAAGAAAAACAACCTTTGCCAGAAGAAAAGTCTAGAGTGTCGATGAAGTATGTTTTCTCTCTCTTGTGTAAATCCTGGAAATTAAATCCAGGCTTTGTTGGCTATTTTGACGAAGCCCTGTTGCCACTCCAAGAAGAAATAAGAAAAAAACATCAAATCAGAAAGCAAAAGAAGAACATGAAAAGGTACAAGCTAAGCATTCAGCTAAGAAGCAGGAGTTTGAAAAAAGAAAACAAGAGAGAGAAAAAGCACAACAGCACTATAAAAAAAGAAAATGGAAGCATAAAAAATATTGAGCAAAAAAAAAATGAAAAAAGGACAACCAAATCTGAACTTACAAATGGAGTATCTTCTAAAGAAAATACAAGAGAGAACCTAAAACACATTTTTCCTTTAATAAATATTAAAAAATAAAAAAAGACGCAGAGAAGTGAAAATGTTTAAGTCTGTGGCATCTGAGCACACAGAATTTCAGGTCCAGGAGAAAACAGAGAGAAGAGAATTTAGAGCTGGCAGATCTATAGAATAGTAGAGGAGAAATCTTGTGTCATCCTCGCAGTGGTTCCAACATATTAGAAATATTATTTGCTGTTTAATTGCAGTCTTTTATTGTTGACCCTGAAGCTCAGGGTAGTAACTAGAACATTCCTGGCAGTTCTCACTTGGGGGATTTCTTTTTGGAGTTCACTAGTGCATTCCTTCAATTATGACTTTGCCTTCTGCCTACAATTGATCTGGACATGTTTCTTAAAATTGGATGTCAAGACTCGTTGGTTACTCATATGTCAGTTACTCCAATGATTCTGCAATTGTCTTCCATTTATTTGGCAATTCAGTTGCTGTTCCTGAGGCAGTTCACATTTTCTCCTGTTATTTCTCCATGCTTCTCCCCTTTGATTACCTGTTTTTCTTGATGTGTCATGGATTGATTGGCTCATTGTCCAATTCCAATTTTTCAGGATTTAATTTCTTCACTGAACCTTTTAACATTTCACCATTTGTTGAAGTCTGATAGCTAAGGAGTTAGTTTTGTTGGATTTGGGCCCCTGAATTTTATCAGGTTGTTCACTTTCTAATCATCATTTTGGTGTCTACATTTCTTTTGCCAATTTTTCTGATACTGCTCTGGGTTTTAAGATATTGTCTATTTCTGAGTAGATGTCCTAAGCTTGCCTGTCACCACAGTCACTTTCAATCATCATGTTCTTTTCTGATGTGCTCATTTTCCCTCCCACTCGCTCACTCTGGTCTTTAGGAGGATACAGTTGGTATGTGCTCTCCAGTGGAAGGCATGACTTCTGTCATGGGCTTCTGTCTATTACATCCTTTTGCTTTCACAGCTCAATCTTGGTATCCTGTATATTTGTGGTGCCTCCATCATGGCTTCCTCCTGGTAGAGGTCTGCTCACCAACCTGCTAACCTTGGCTTTGGTGCCTACTCATGTAGGCCACGTGCACGCTCCTGACTACTGCCACTAGTCTCCATCTTCAACCTGCATCTGAAGTGAATAATGGACGACAAAGCTACCACTTAGCACCTGACCCAGTGTCCTGGGATAGATAGGTGATCCCTTTGCAATCCTCCTTTCCATCCTGGGCATTGGTGCCGCTGCTACCCTCACCACCAACTCCCCTCAATGCTGTCTGCCTGCTCCCAACATCTTCAGTGGACTGCCACAAATGCCACACAGAGACCAAGCTCCAGTCAGGAGTCTACAGATCTCTTGCATCTTCCAAAAATACATTCATTTTCCTGTCTTTTCTGCTCACAAATCAATTTGGTATTTTCTGTGATGCTCTTGTAAGGGAGGTCTTGAGGGAAGTTTGCCTGTTGTGGTGACCTTCCACCCTGCCAGCTTCACTCTGCCTCCCAATAGGCAATGCTGATTATATATTCTGCCTAATCTGAATATCAAAGGGAAAACATGAAAAAAATAATTGTCAGAAATGTAATCAAATGCACTGGTTTGCACAAGAAATTTTGTTGTACCTTATACTGTTATAGTGAATGATCACAGTGTTTGTTTAGAAAACAGATCCTGTAAGCACTCAAGTTTCAGAAGTAAAGTCATTTGTGATGTGGCATGCTTGTATTTCTAAAGAATGTATATACTTATCAGCATCAAAGATTGACCAGAGGAGTTAAAAGGAATAAATCCTGCAAATATTAGGGGACAAAATGCTTTTGCAGGTCAAATAATTATAAAGGGATTATGCATGGAATATCCATATCCGAGTGCCTCCCATCCTGGTGAGGCCTTGGGAGAAGTAATGTGGAACCCAAAATTAAAACCAAAAACTAATATTCGAAATTGCATTTATATGTACTTATAAACATGGGGTGGGGGAAGGAAATGTGTTAAATTCATTAATCCTCTGCCCAATTGCCAGACATTTAAATAAGCAGCTGGGTGCCAAACACCTCTGTAAAACTTGGCATCAAAGTAAACTTTTTTCTTACAAAGAGGATGATAATGTGTTAGCATGATTACAAGTGGTTACATTTCCAAAGCGATCATGAAATTATCAGAAGTCAAACCAGATGTTGTATAATAAAAGAACCAATAATGTCAACAAAACAGTCCTGATGAAATATGGTATGATATGAACTTTTTCCCCAAAATTTGCCTGGACCATCAGCAGATCTGGAAATTCAAACCAAAAAAAAAACAGATCAAAAGCAATTCTGAGTGCCTTGCTGGGATGTTCCTTTTAAGAAAATATGGAAGTAGTTTAGCACTAAGAATTCTCATGATGGGATCTCAATCTAGCCCCTGTTTGTCAGATAGGGAGTGGACAGAGTGTCCAAACTGTGAGAATTGAGAATCAATGGTTGACAGAATAGCTGACCTTTAAGGCAATTGGGAAGAGATTGGCCATGAGTAAAATGGCCGCCTCTCACTTAGATTATCCTTTTTAGGAGGGAATTTAGCTCACAGACAGGGAGAGATGATAAGAGGCAGAGAAGGGAAAATGTTTAAGTCAGTAGCATCTGAGCACACAGAATTTCAGGTCCAAGAGAAAACAGAGAGAAGAGACTTCAGAGCTGGCAATTCTATAGAATAGTAGAGGAGAAATCTTGTGTCATCCTCGCAGTGGTTCCAACATATTAGAAATATTATTTGCTGTTTAATTGCAGTCTTTTATTGTTGACCCTGAAGCTCAGGGTAGTAACTAGAACATTCCTGGCAGTTCTCACTTGGGGGATTTCTTTTTGGAGTTCACTAGTGCATTCCTTCAATTGTGACTTTGCCTTCTGCCTACAATTCATCTGGACAGGTTTCATAAAATTGGATGTCAAGACTCAGTTACTCATCTGTCAGTTAGTCCACTGATTCTGCAATTGTCTTCCATTTATTTGGCAATTCAGTTGCTGTTCCTGAGGCAGTTCACATTTTCTACTGTTATTTCTCCATGCTTCTCCCCTTTGATTACCTGTTTTTCTTGATGTGTCATGGATTGATTGGCTCATTGTCCAATTCCAATTTTTCAGGATTTAATTTCTTCACTGAACCTTTTAACATTTCACCATTTGTTGAAGTCTGATAGCTAAGGAGTTAGTTTTGTTGGATTTGGCCCCTGTATTTTATCAGGTTTCTCATTTTGTAATCATCATTTTGGTGTCTAGCTTTCAAGTCTTTTACCAATTTTTCTGTTACTGCTCTGGGTGTTAAGATATTATCTATTTTTGAGTAGATGTCCTAAGCTTGCCTGTCACCAGAGTCACTTTCAATCATCATGTTCTTTTCTGATGTGCTCATTTTCCCTCCCACTCGCTCACTTTGGTCTTTAGGAGGATACAGTTGGTCTGTGCTCTCCAGTGGAAGGCATGCCTTCTGTCATGGGCTTCTGTCTATTACATCCTTTTGCTTTCACAGCTCAATCTTGGTATCCTGTATATTTGTGGTGCCTCCATCACGGCTTCCTCCTGGTAGAGGCCTGCTCACCAGCCTGCTGACCTTGGCTCTGGTGCCTACTCATGTAGGCCACATGCCCCCTCCTGACTACTGCCACTAGTCTCCATCTTCAACCTGCATCTGTGTGAACTGAGTAATGAACGACAAAGCTACCACTTAGCACCTGACCCAGTGTTCTGGGATAGATAGGCGATCCCCTTGCAATTCCCCTTTCCATCCCGGGCATTGGTGCCGCTGCTACCTTCACCACCACTACTGCTGCTAGCCTGCTCCCAGCATCTTCAGTTGACTGCCACAAACACCATACAAAGAGCAAGCTCCAGTCAGACATCTGTAGACCTCTCTTGCGTCTTCCTAAAATGCCTCATGTTTGAAATAAGAATCTCTGGAACATTTTCCTGCCTTTCCTGCTCACAAATCAATTAGATACTCCCTGTGATGCCTTTTTAGGAAAGATTTTGAGGGAGATTTGGCGGTTATGGTGACTTTACACCCTGCCAACTTCAATCTACCCTCAACATGCAATCCTGACTATACCATGCCCAATCTGAATGTCAAAGGAAAAGCATGAAAAGAGTAAGAAAAATTGCCATGAATGTAATTAAATGTACTGTTTTCCACTAGAACGATTGTTGTACCTATGTTTGTTATGGTAACTAAATGTGCTGTTTGTTTAGCAAAAATAATCAGGTAAATACTCAAGTTTCAGAAGCTAAGGCGATTTTGAATCCTTGTCTTTCTAAGGAACAGATGCCATTATAGTAAGATTGACAAATGAAGTTTAAAGGAATGAAGCCCAAGAATATTAAAAGACAAAATGCTTTTGACCATCAAATAAGTATATAGAGATTGCACATGTAAAATCTATAACAGAGTGCTTTCTGTCTTGGCAAAGGCTTGGGGGAAGGAATGTGGAACTCAAGATAAAAATAAAGAAACTAGTATTAAAAAAAGTCTTTACATGTAATCATGGGAAAATGAAATATGTTAATACATTCATTCTCTACACAATTATCAGAGAATCAAATAGGTGGATGGAGGGCAAAGCACCTCTATAAAATTTGATATCAAAATAAGCTTCAACTGTTTTAAAGATGATCTCTTTAGGATTATAATTATTTATGTATAATTATAATCTTTAGGATTATATTCCAAAGGTGATCATGAAACTATCATAGGTCAAACAAGGCCTTGCATTATAAAAGACCAATAATGTCAGAAAAAATTGTCCTGATGAATTATGGTGTGATATGAAATTTTCCCCCTAAAATCCGCCTTTCTTACAACAGATCTGAAAAATCAAAGCAGAAAAAACCCAACTCAAAAACTATACAGAAGGCTACGTAGGAGATTGAGTATCTCTGTGGGAGGCACCTTTCAAGAGAACATGAAACAGCTTAGCATGAGGCATTCCTATGATGGGTTTTTAGTCCTGGCTCTAACTGTCAGAACAGGGAGCTGGCAATGTCCAGACTATGAGACTTGAGAAGCCATGGCCAAGAAAGAATGGCTGAGCTTCTAGGTAATTTAGAAAAGATGGGCCAGAAGCATGATGGTGCCCTCTCACCTAGATGAACCTACATGGGAGGAGATTTGGCACAAAAAAGGGAGAGACGATGAAAACCAGAGAACTTCAAGTGTCTAATTCCATGGGTTCAGAACACGGAAATGTCGGGCCATGCAGAAGTCAGAAAAAAATGAATTTAAGAGGTGTCAATCCTATAGCATGTTAGAGGAGAAATCTTGTGTGATCCTCACAGTGGCTCCACCATATCAGAATTATTGTTTGCTACATGCTTACAGTCTTTTATCCTTGACCTGGGAGCTTGGGGTAGTGACTAGAAAATTTCTGGGAGACCACGGGATTCTTTTATTTGTGAATATGACCATCGGTTACAAACTATCTGGACACGGTTCTCTATAACTATTTGAAATCGCATGTCAAGACTGGTTAATTGAGACTTCAGGTAGTCCAGGGATTATGTAATTTTCTGCCCTCCCCTGCAGGGCAGTTCCTTTACCTATACTTCACATTTTTTCTATTTTTTCAAGTTTTGCATATTTTTCACTGATTTTTCGTAATGGGTCATAGATTCATTACCTCCCACTTATTCAATGCTAATTTTTCAGGATTGAATTTCTTCACTGAGCTTCTGTACCTTTCACCATTTGATGAATTCTGTTATCTAAGGGAATATTATTTTTAGGATTGGGGTGCCTCTGTTTGCCTAAGCTATTCATTCTATAGTCATCAGTTTTATGTCTACCTATCAACTCTTTTCCAATTTTTCTGCTATGACTCTTGTTTATAAGGCACTGTCTCTCACCATAATTCCTTTGTATCATCAGGTCCTTTTTTTGCTGCCCCACTTCTTCACTTTGAACTCTATGTAACAGTTTGGCTCTGCCCTCCAGTGGAGGGGATGACTGGCCTGAGCATGTGTGTATGATATGTGTTTTCACAGCTCAGTCATGGTTTCCTTTAGGTTTTTACTCCTTCCAACTTAGTATCCTATTGGGAAACATTCTGGTCCCTAGGCTACTAACCGTGGCTCTGGTCCTTCCTCAGGTAGAGCATGTTCTTTCCAGACTACAAACACTCTTCCACATCTTGGAACCACACCTCTGAATTTGAGTAAAGGGCTACAGAGCAAACCACTAGCAGCTGCCCCTGCGCCCAGGGATATAATAGCGGTTTATTTCAAAGACCACTTTTCTATCCCTGGTACTGGTGCCGCTGCTACCACCACCACTGCTGCCTCACTGCTGCTGCCTTCTGCCAGCACCTTCAGGTGCCTGCCACACCTGCCCTGCCAAGGGCCAACTCCACCTCTGCATCGGTGGACCTCTCCATGTGTCTTCTTCAGCTGCCTCGTGTGTCACAAAGGAATCACTGTGAGTTTTTCCTGGCCATTCTGCTCATGAATTAATTAAGGATGTTCTATCATTCAAGTGTAGGGGAGATTATGGGGGAGGTTTGGCCCCTGTTGAGACCTCTCACTCTGTAACCCCTTCAGAGAAGCCCAATGTGCAGAGCTCAATATACCATTCCTTTTCTGAATGTCAAAGAATTAGATGGAAAAATTATCCTCATCATCAAAATGTAATCAAATGCACTCTTTTCTCCAGGAAAAGTTCTTTTGTTATGCTTATAGGCTGTACCTATAAAAAATATCCTGTAAGTAAACAAGTCTCAGGTGGGACGCCATTTCTAATTTGGAATACTTGTATTTCTAAGAAAGTTTTGTCATGTCTTATACTGGGAGCAACAAAACAACTGATAAGGAAAAAGAATATTAGAGCACAAGACCCTTTTCAACATCAGACAACAAGACTGTGCTTGACAAATCACAAGACAAAATGAAGAGTGAAAAAGGAGATCCTCTGAACAACTGTCAGAGAACCAAATGAGACAATGGATAGTATAGCAACTCTTGGAAACTGGATACGGAAATGAGCTTCTACTGTTATGAAGATGGTGTTAACTTGGTAGCTTGGCAAGAAGTGTTTCTATTGCAAAGACCATGATAACATTAGCAGAGGTGAAACCAGGGACTGTATTAAAACAGGACTGATGAAATGTGGTGGTAAATTAAAATATTTTCCCCATAAATCTGTGTTTAGAACCTCAACAGGTCTGGAAACAGAAACCAAACCAAACAAAAACACTGCGAGATGATCATGAAAAAGTGAATGTCTAACTTGGAGATGCATTTCAAGAGAACATGAAAAAGCATGGAAACAGCCAAACAGAGAAATTCCATGTGGGCATGTCAGCCGGGCTCTATCAGAATGAGAGTTGGCATAGTATCCTGAGCAAAGCTACTGTGGTCAACAGAGAATGTCTGAGCTTTGACGCAATTTAGGAGAGATGGCCTCAGAGCAGGGTGGCACCTTTCACCTCGATGATCCAACTTGGGAAGAGACTTAGAAAGGGCAGAGATGATAAGAGACAGAGAAGGGAAAATGTTTAAGTCTGTGGCATCTGAGCACACAGAATTTCAGGTCCAGGAGAAAACAGAGAGAAGAGAATTCAGAGCTGGCAATTCTATAGAATAGTAGAGGAGAAATCTTTTATCATCCTCGCAGTGGTTGTAACATATTAGATATATTATTTGCTGTTTAATTGCAGTCTTTTATTGTTGACCCTGAAGCTCGGGGTAGTAACTAGAACATTCCTGGCAGTTCTCACTTGGGGGATTTCTTTTTGGAGTTCACTAGTGCATTCCTTCAATTGTGACTTTGCCTTCTGCCTACAATTTATCTGGACATGTTTCTTAACATTGGATGTCAAGACTCATTGGTTACTCATATGTCAGTTAGTCCACTGATTCTGCAATTGTCTTCCATTTATTTGGCAATTCAGTTGCTGTTCCTGAGGCAGTTCACATTTTCTCCTGTTATTTCTCCATGCTTCTCCCCTTTGGTTACCTGTTTTTCTTGATGTGTCATGGATTGATTGGCTCATTGTCCAATTCCAATTTTTCAAGATTTAATTTCTTCACTGAGAGTTTTAACATTTCACCATTTGTTGAAGTCTGAAAGCTACGCAGATAGTTTTGTTGGATTTGGGCCCCTGAATTTTATCAGGTTGCTCATTTTGTAATCATCATTTTGGTGTCTACCTTTCAAGTCTTTTACCAATTTTTCTGTTACTGCTCTGGGTGTTAAGATATTGTCTATTCCTGAGTAGATGTCCTAAGCTTGCCTGTCACCAGAGTCACTTTCAGTCATCATGTTCTTTTCTGATGTGCTCATTTTTCCCTCCCACTCGCTCACTTTGGTCTTTAGGAGGATACAGTTGGTATGTGCTCTCCAGTGGAAAGCAGACATGCTTCTGTCTATTACATCCTTTTGCTTTCACAGCTCAATCTTGGTATCCTGTATATTTGTGGTGCCTCCATCACGGCGTCCTCCTGGTAGAGGCCTGCTCACCAGCCTGCTGACCTTGGCTCTGGTGCCTACTCATGTAGGCCACGTGCACCCTCCTGACTACCGCCACTAGTCTCCATCTTCAACCTGCATCTGTGTGAACTGAGTAATGAACGACAAAGCTACCACTTAGCACCTGACCCAGTGTTCTGGGATAGATAGGCGATCCCCTTGCAATTCCCCTTTCCATCCCGGGCATTGGTGCCGCTGCTACCTTCACCACCACTACTGCTGCTAGCCTGCTCCCAGCATCTTCAGTTGACTGCCACAAACACCATACAAAGAGCAAGCTCCAGTCAGACATCTGTAGACCTCTCTTGCGTCTTCCTAAAATGCCTCATGTTTGAAATAAGAATCTCTGGAACATTTTCCTGCCTTTCCTGCTCACAAATCAATTAGATACTCCCTGTGATGCCTTTTTAGGAAAGATTTTGAGGGAGATTTGGCGGTTATGGTGACTTTACACCCTGCCAACTTCAATCTACCCTCAACATGCAATCCTGACTATACCATGCCCAATCTGAATGTCAAAGGAAAAGCATGAAAAGAGTAAGAAAAATTGCCATGAATGTAATTAAATGTACTGTTTTCCACTAGAACGATTGTTGTACCTATGTTTGTTATGGTAACTAAATGTGCTGTTTGTTTAGCAAAAATAATCAGGTAAATACTCAAGTTTCAGAAGCTAAGGCGATTTTGAATCCTTGTCTTTCTAAGGAACAGATGCCATTATAGTAAGATTGACAAATGAAGTTTAAAGGAATGAAGCCCAAGAATATTAAAAGACAAAATGCTTTTGACCATCAAATAAGTATATAGAGATTGCACATGTAAAATCTATAACAGAGTGCTTTCTGTCTTGGCAAAGGCTTGGGGGAAGGAATGTGGAACTCAAGATAAAAATAAAGAAACTAGTATTAAAAAAAGTCTTTACATGTAATCATGGGAAAATGAAATATGTTAATACATTCATTCTCTACACAATTATCAGAGAATCAAATAGGTGGATGGAGGGCAAAGCACCTCTATAAAATTTGATATCAAAATAAGCTTCAACTGTTTTAAAGATGATCTCTTTAGGATTATAATTATTTATGTATAATTATAATCTTTAGGATTATATTCCAAAGGTGATCATGAAACTATCATAGGTCAAACAAGGCCTTGCATTATAAAAGACCAATAATGTCAGAAAAAATTGTCCTGATGAATTATGGTGTGATATGAAATTTTCCCCCTAAAATCCGCCTTTCTTACAACAGATCTGAAAAATCAAAGCAGAAAAAACCCAACTCAAAAACTATACAGAAGGCTACGTAGGAGATTGAGTATCTCTGTGGGAGGCACCTTTCAAGAGAACATGAAACAGCTTAGCATGAGGCATTCCTATGATGGGTTTTTAGTCCTGGCTCTAACTGTCAGAACAGGGAGCTGGCAATGTCCAGACTATGAGACTTGAGAAGCCATGGCCAAGAAAGAATGGCTGAGCTTCTAGGTAATTTAGAAAAGATGGGCCAGAAGCATGATGGTGCCCTCTCACCTAGATGAACCTACATGGGAGGAGATTTGGCACAAAAAAGGGAGAGACGATGAAAACCAGAGAACTTCAAGTGTCTAATTCCATGGGTTCAGAACACGGAAATGTCGGGCCATGCAGAAGTCAGAAAAAAATGAATTTAAGAGGTGTCAATCCTATAGCATGTTAGAGGAGAAATCTTGTGTGATCCTCACAGTGGCTCCACCATATCAGAATTATTGTTTGCTACATGCTTACAGTCTTTTATCCTTGACCTGGGAGCTTGGGGTAGTGACTAGAAAATTTCTGGGAGACCACGGGATTCTTTTATTTGTGAATATGACCATCGGTTACAAACTATCTGGACACGGTTCTCTATAACTATTTGAAATCGCATGTCAAGACTGGTTAATTGAGACTTCAGGTAGTCCAGGGATTATGTAATTTTCTGCCCTCCCCTGCAGGGCAGTTCCTTTACCTATACTTCACATTTTTTCTATTTTTTCAAGTTTTGCATATTTTTCACTGATTTTTCGTAATGGGTCATAGATTCATTACCTCCCACTTATTCAATGCTAATTTTTCAGGATTGAATTTCTTCACTGAGCTTCTGTACCTTTCACCATTTGATGAATTCTGTTATCTAAGGGAATATTATTTTTAGGATTGGGGTGCCTCTGTTTGCCTAAGCTATTCATTCTATAGTCATCAGTTTTATGTCTACCTATCAACTCTTTTCCAATTTTTCTGCTATGACTCTTGTTTATAAGGCACTGTCTCTCACCATAATTCCTTTGTATCATCAGGTCCTTTTTTTGCTGCCCCACTTCTTCACTTTGAACTCTATGTAACAGTTTGGCTCTGCCCTCCAGTGGAGGGGATGACTGGCCTGAGCATGTGTGTATGATATGTGTTTTCACAGCTCAGTCATGGTTTCCTTTAGGTTTTTACTCCTTCCAACTTAGTATCCTATTGGGAAACATTCTGGTCCCTAGGCTACTAACCGTGGCTCTGGTCCTTCCTCAGGTAGAGCATGTTCTTTCCAGACTACAAACACTCTTCCACATCTTGGAACCACACCTCTGAATTTGAGTAAAGGGCTACAGAGCAAACCACTAGCAGCTGCCCCTGCGCCCAGGGATATAATAGCGGTTTATTTCAAAGACCACTTTTCTATCCCTGGTACTGGTGCCGCTGCTACCACCACCACTGCTGCCTCACTGCTGCTGCCTTCTGCCAGCACCTTCAGGTGCCTGCCACACCTGCCCTGCCAAGGGCCAACTCCACCTCTGCATCGGTGGACCTCTCCATGTGTCTTCTTCAGCTGCCTCGTGTGTCACAAAGGAATCACTGTGAGTTTTTCCTGGCCATTCTGCTCATGAATTAATTAAGGATGTTCTATCATTCAAGTGTAGGGGAGATTATGGGGGAGGTTTGGCCCCTGTTGAGACCTCTCACTCTGTAACCCCTTCAGAGAAGCCCAATGTGCAGAGCTCAATATACCATTCCTTTTCTGAATGTCAAAGAATTAGATGGAAAAATTATCCTCATCATCAAAATGTAATCAAATGCACTCTTTTCTCCAGGAAAAGTTCTTTTGTTATGCTTATAGGCTGTACCTATAAAAAATATCCTGTAAGTAAACAAGTCTCAGGTGGGACGCCATTTCTAATTTGGAATACTTGTATTTCTAAGAAAGTTTTGTCATGTCTTATACTGGGAGCAACAAAACAACTGATAAGGAAAAAGAATATTAGAGCACAAGACCCTTTTCAACATCAGACAACAAGACTGTGCTTGACAAATCACAAGACAAAATGAAGAGTGAAAAAGGAGATCCTCTGAACAACTGTCAGAGAACCAAATGAGACAATGGATAGTATAGCAACTCTTGGAAACTGGATACGGAAATGAGCTTCTACTGTTATGAAGATGGTGTTAACTTGGTAGCTTGGCAAGAAGTGTTTCTATTGCAAAGACCATGATAACATTAGCAGAGGTGAAACCAGGGACTGTATTAAAACAGGACTGATGAAATGTGGTGGTAAATTAAAATATTTTCCCCATAAATCTGTGTTTAGAACCTCAACAGGTCTGGAAACAGAAACCAAACCAAACAAAAACACTGCGAGATGATCATGAAAAAGTGAATGTCTAACTTGGAGATGCATTTCAAGAGAACATGAAAAAGCATGGAAACAGCCAAACAGAGAAATTCCATGTGGGCATGTCAGCCGGGCTCTATCAGAATGAGAGTTGGCATAGTATCCTGAGCAAAGCTACTGTGGTCAACAGAGAATGTCTGAGCTTTGACGCAATTTAGGAGAGATGGCCTCAGAGCAGGGTGGCACCTTTCACCTCGATGATCCAACTTGGGAAGAGACTTAGAAAGGGCAGAGATGATAAGAGACAGAGAAGGGAAAATGTTTAAGTCTGTGGCATCTGAGCACACAGAATTTCAGGTCCAGGAGAAAACAGAGAGAAGAGAATTCAGAGCTGGCAATTCTATAGAATAGTAGAGGAGAAATCTTTTATCATCCTCGCAGTGGTTGTAACATATTAGATATATTATTTGCTGTTTAATTGCAGTCTTTTATTGTTGACCCTGAAGCTCGGGGTAGTAACTAGAACATTCCTGGCAGTTCTCACTTGGGGGATTTCTTTTTGGAGTTCACTAGTGCATTCCTTCAATTGTGACTTTGCCTTCTGCCTACAATTTATCTGGACATGTTTCTTAACATTGGATGTCAAGACTCATTGGTTACTCATATGTCAGTTAGTCCACTGATTCTGCAATTGTCTTCCATTTATTTGGCAATTCAGTTGCTGTTCCTGAGGCAGTTCACATTTTCTCCTGTTATTTCTCCATGCTTCTCCCCTTTGGTTACCTGTTTTTCTTGATGTGTCATGGATTGATTGGCTCATTGTCCAATTCCAATTTTTCAAGATTTAATTTCTTCACTGAGAGTTTTAACATTTCACCATTTGTTGAAGTCTGAAAGCTACGCAGATAGTTTTGTTGGATTTGGGCCCCTGAATTTTATCAGGTTGCTCATTTTGTAATCATCATTTTGGTGTCTACCTTTCAAGTCTTTTACCAATTTTTCTGTTACTGCTCTGGGTGTTAAGATATTGTCTATTCCTGAGTAGATGTCCTAAGCTTGCCTGTCACCAGAGTCACTTTCAGTCATCATGTTCTTTTCTGATGTGCTCATTTTTCCCTCCCACTCGCTCACTTTGGTCTTTAGGAGGATACAGTTGGTATGTGCTCTCCAGTGGAAAGCAGACATGCTTCTGTCTATTACATCCTTTTGCTTTCACAGCTCAATCTTGGTATCCTGTATATTTGTGGTGCCTCCATCACGGCGTCCTCCTGGTAGAGGCCTGCTCACCAGCCTGCTGACCTTGGCTCTGGTGCCTACTCATGTAGGCCACGTGCACCCTCCTGACTACCGCCACTAGTCTCCATCTTCAACCTGCATCTGTGTGAACTGAGTAATGAACGACAAAGCTACCACTTAGCACCTGACCCAGTGTTCTGGGATAGATAGGCGATCCCCTTGCAATTCCCCTTTCCATCCCGGGCATTGGTGCCGCTGCTACCTTCACCACCACTACTGCTGCTAGCCTGCTCCCAGCATCTTCAGTTGACTGCCACAAACACCATACAAAGAGCAAGCTCCAGTCAGACATCTGTAGACCTCTCTTGCGTCTTCCTAAAATGCCTCATGTTTGAAATAAGAATCTCTGGAACATTTTCCTGCCTTTCCTGCTCACAAATCAATTAGATACTCCCTGTGATGCCTTTTTAGGAAAGATTTTGAGGGAGATTTGGCGGTTATGGTGACTTTACACCCTGCCAACTTCAATCTACCCTCAACATGCAATCCTGACTATACCATGCCCAATCTGAATGTCAAAGGAAAAGCATGAAAAGAGTAAGAAAAATTGCCATGAATGTAATTAAATGTACTGTTTTCCACTAGAACGATTGTTGTACCTATGTTTGTTATGGTAACTAAATGTGCTGTTTGTTTAGCAAAAATAATCAGGTAAATACTCAAGTTTCAGAAGCTAAGGCGATTTTGAATCCTTGTCTTTCTAAGGAACAGATGCCATTATAGTAAGATTGACAAATGAAGTTTAAAGGAATGAAGCCCAAGAATATTAAAAGACAAAATGCTTTTGACCATCAAATAAGTATATAGAGATTGCACATGTAAAATCTATAACAGAGTGCTTTCTGTCTTGGCAAAGGCTTGGGGGAAGGAATGTGGAACTCAAGATAAAAATAAAGAAACTAGTATTAAAAAAAGTCTTTACATGTAATCATGGGAAAATGAAATATGTTAATACATTCATTCTCTACACAATTATCAGAGAATCAAATAGGTGGATGGAGGGCAAAGCACCTCTATAAAATTTGATATCAAAATAAGCTTCAACTGTTTTAAAGATGATCTCTTTAGGATTATAATTATTTATGTATAATTATAATCTTTAGGATTATATTCCAAAGGTGATCATGAAACTATCATAGGTCAAACAAGGCCTTGCATTATAAAAGACCAATAATGTCAGAAAAAATTGTCCTGATGAATTATGGTGTGATATGAAATTTTCCCCCTAAAATCCGCCTTTCTTACAACAGATCTGAAAAATCAAAGCAGAAAAAACCCAACTCAAAAACTATACAGAAGGCTACGTAGGAGATTGAGTATCTCTGTGGGAGGCACCTTTCAAGAGAACATGAAACAGCTTAGCATGAGGCATTCCTATGATGGGTTTTTAGTCCTGGCTCTAACTGTCAGAACAGGGAGCTGGCAATGTCCAGACTATGAGACTTGAGAAGCCATGGCCAAGAAAGAATGGCTGAGCTTCTAGGTAATTTAGAAAAGATGGGCCAGAAGCATGATGGTGCCCTCTCACCTAGATGAACCTACATGGGAGGAGATTTGGCACAAAAAAGGGAGAGACGATGAAAACCAGAGAACTTCAAGTGTCTAATTCCATGGGTTCAGAACACGGAAATGTCGGGCCATGCAGAAGTCAGAAAAAAATGAATTTAAGAGGTGTCAATCCTATAGCATGTTAGAGGAGAAATCTTGTGTGATCCTCACAGTGGCTCCACCATATCAGAATTATTGTTTGCTACATGCTTACAGTCTTTTATCCTTGACCTGGGAGCTTGGGGTAGTGACTAGAAAATTTCTGGGAGACCACGGGATTCTTTTATTTGTGAATATGACCATCGGTTACAAACTATCTGGACACGGTTCTCTATAACTATTTGAAATCGCATGTCAAGACTGGTTAATTGAGACTTCAGGTAGTCCAGGGATTATGTAATTTTCTGCCCTCCCCTGCAGGGCAGTTCCTTTACCTATACTTCACATTTTTTCTATTTTTTCAAGTTTTGCATATTTTTCACTGATTTTTCGTAATGGGTCATAGATTCATTACCTCCCACTTATTCAATGCTAATTTTTCAGGATTGAATTTCTTCACTGAGCTTCTGTACCTTTCACCATTTGATGAATTCTGTTATCTAAGGGAATATTATTTTTAGGATTGGGGTGCCTCTGTTTGCCTAAGCTATTCATTCTATAGTCATCAGTTTTATGTCTACCTATCAACTCTTTTCCAATTTTTCTGCTATGACTCTTGTTTATAAGGCACTGTCTCTCACCATAATTCCTTTGTATCATCAGGTCCTTTTTTTGCTGCCCCACTTCTTCACTTTGAACTCTATGTAACAGTTTGGCTCTGCCCTCCAGTGGAGGGGATGACTGGCCTGAGCATGTGTGTATGATATGTGTTTTCACAGCTCAGTCATGGTTTCCTTTAGGTTTTTACTCCTTCCAACTTAGTATCCTATTGGGAAACATTCTGGTCCCTAGGCTACTAACCGTGGCTCTGGTCCTTCCTCAGGTAGAGCATGTTCTTTCCAGACTACAAACACTCTTCCACATCTTGGAACCACACCTCTGAATTTGAGTAAAGGGCTACAGAGCAAACCACTAGCAGCTGCCCCTGCGCCCAGGGATATAATAGCGGTTTATTTCAAAGACCACTTTTCTATCCCTGGTACTGGTGCCGCTGCTACCACCACCACTGCTGCCTCACTGCTGCTGCCTTCTGCCAGCACCTTCAGGTGCCTGCCACACCTGCCCTGCCAAGGGCCAACTCCACCTCTGCATCGGTGGACCTCTCCATGTGTCTTCTTCAGCTGCCTCGTGTGTCACAAAGGAATCACTGTGAGTTTTTCCTGGCCATTCTGCTCATGAATTAATTAAGGATGTTCTATCATTCAAGTGTAGGGGAGATTATGGGGGAGGTTTGGCCCCTGTTGAGACCTCTCACTCTGTAACCCCTTCAGAGAAGCCCAATGTGCAGAGCTCAATATACCATTCCTTTTCTGAATGTCAAAGAATTAGATGGAAAAATTATCCTCATCATCAAAATGTAATCAAATGCACTCTTTTCTCCAGGAAAAGTTCTTTTGTTATGCTTATAGGCTGTACCTATAAAAAATATCCTGTAAGTAAACAAGTCTCAGGTGGGACGCCATTTCTAATTTGGAATACTTGTATTTCTAAGAAAGTTTTGTCATGTCTTATACTGGGAGCAACAAAACAACTGATAAGGAAAAAGAATATTAGAGCACAAGACCCTTTTCAACATCAGACAACAAGACTGTGCTTGACAAATCACAAGACAAAATGAAGAGTGAAAAAGGAGATCCTCTGAACAACTGTCAGAGAACCAAATGAGACAATGGATAGTATAGCAACTCTTGGAAACTGGATACGGAAATGAGCTTCTACTGTTATGAAGATGGTGTTAACTTGGTAGCTTGGCAAGAAGTGTTTCTATTGCAAAGACCATGATAACATTAGCAGAGGTGAAACCAGGGACTGTATTAAAACAGGACTGATGAAATGTGGTGGTAAATTAAAATATTTTCCCCATAAATCTGTGTTTAGAACCTCAACAGGTCTGGAAACAGAAACCAAACCAAACAAAAACACTGCGAGATGATCATGAAAAAGTGAATGTCTAACTTGGAGATGCATTTCAAGAGAACATGAAAAAGCATGGAAACAGCCAAACAGAGAAATTCCATGTGGGCATGTCAGCCGGGCTCTATCAGAATGAGAGTTGGCATAGTATCCTGAGCAAAGCTACTGTGGTCAACAGAGAATGTCTGAGCTTTGACGCAATTTAGGAGAGATGGCCTCAGAGCAGGGTGGCACCTTTCACCTCGATGATCCAACTTGGGAAGAGACTTAGAAAGGGCAGAGATGATAAGAGACAGAGAAGGGAAAATGTTTAAGTCTGTGGCATCTGAGCACACAGAATTTCAGGTCCAGGAGAAAACAGAGAGAAGAGAATTCAGAGCTGGCAATTCTATAGAATAGTAGAGGAGAAATCTTTTATCATCCTCGCAGTGGTTGTAACATATTAGATATATTATTTGCTGTTTAATTGCAGTCTTTTATTGTTGACCCTGAAGCTCGGGGTAGTAACTAGAACATTCCTGGCAGTTCTCACTTGGGGGATTTCTTTTTGGAGTTCACTAGTGCATTCCTTCAATTGTGACTTTGCCTTCTGCCTACAATTTATCTGGACATGTTTCTTAACATTGGATGTCAAGACTCATTGGTTACTCATATGTCAGTTAGTCCACTGATTCTGCAATTGTCTTCCATTTATTTGGCAATTCAGTTGCTGTTCCTGAGGCAGTTCACATTTTCTCCTGTTATTTCTCCATGCTTCTCCCCTTTGGTTACCTGTTTTTCTTGATGTGTCATGGATTGATTGGCTCATTGTCCAATTCCAATTTTTCAAGATTTAATTTCTTCACTGAGAGTTTTAACATTTCACCATTTGTTGAAGTCTGAAAGCTACGCAGATAGTTTTGTTGGATTTGGGCCCCTGAATTTTATCAGGTTGCTCATTTTGTAATCATCATTTTGGTGTCTACCTTTCAAGTCTTTTACCAATTTTTCTGTTACTGCTCTGGGTGTTAAGATATTGTCTATTCCTGAGTAGATGTCCTAAGCTTGCCTGTCACCAGAGTCACTTTCAGTCATCATGTTCTTTTCTGATGTGCTCATTTTTCCCTCCCACTCGCTCACTTTGGTCTTTAGGAGGATACAGTTGGTATGTGCTCTCCAGTGGAAAGCAGACATGCTTCTGTCTATTACATCCTTTTGCTTTCACAGCTCAATCTTGGTATCCTGTATATTTGTGGTGCCTCCATCACGGCGTCCTCCTGGTAGAGGCCTGCTCACCAGCCTGCTGACCTTGGCTCTGGTGCCTACTCATGTAGGCCACGTGCACCCTCCTGACTACCGCCACTAGTCTCCATCTTCAACCTGCATCTGTGTGAACTGAGTAATGGACGACAAAGCTACCACTTAGCACCTGACCCAGTGTCCTGGGATAGATAGGCGATCACCTTGCAATCCCCCTTTCCATCCCGGGCATTGGTGCCGCTGCTACCCTCACCACCGACTCCCCTCAATGCTGTCTGCCTGCTCCCAGCATCTTCAGTACACTGCCACAAATACCACCAGAGTCCAAGCTCCAGTCAGGAGTCTACAGATCTCTTGCATCTTCCAAAAATACATTCATTTTCCTGTCTTTTCTCCTCACAAATCAATTTGGTATTTTCTGTGATGCTCTTGTAAGGGAGGTCTTGAGGGAAGTTTGCCTGTTGTGGTGACCTTTCACCCTGCCAGCTTCACTCTGCCTCCCAATATGCAATGCTGATTATATACTCTGCCTAATCTGAATGTCAAAGGGAAAACATGAAAAGAATAATTGTCAGAAATGTCATCAAATGCACTGGTTTGCACAAGTAACATTGTTTTACCTATTACTATTATAGGAATGAATAGGATGTTTGTTTAGAAAAAAGATCCTGTAAACACTCAAATTTCAGAAGTAAAATCATTTGTGATGTGGCATGCTTGTATTTCTACAGAATGTATACACTTATCAGCATCAAAGATTGACCAGAGGAGTTAAAAGGAATAAATCCTGCAAATATTAGGGGATAAAATGCTTTTGCTGGTCAAATAATAATAAAGGGATTATGCATGGAATATCCATATCCGAGTGCTTGTCATCCTGGTGAGGCCTTGGGAGAAGTAATGTGGAACCCAAAAATAAAACCAAAAACTAATATCCGAAATTGCATTTATATGTACTTATAAACATGGGGTGGGGGAAGAAAATGTGTTAAATCCATTAATCCTCTGCTCAATTGCCAGACATTTAAATAAGCAGATGGGTGCCAAACACCTCTGTAAAACTTGGCATCAAAATAAACTTTTTTTCTTACAAAGAGGATGATAATGTGTTAGCATGATTACAAGTGGTTACATTTCCAAAGCGATCATGAAATTATCACAAGTCAAACTAGATGTTGTACAATAAAAGAACCAGTAATGTCAACAAAACAGTCCTGATGAAATATGGTACGATATGAACTTTTTTACCTAACATCTGCCTGGACCATCAGCAGATCTGGAAATTCCAACCAACAAAAACCCAGATTAAAAACAATTCTGGGAAGGTCTTTAGGAGACTGAGAGCCTTGCTGGAATGTGCCTTTTAAGAGAATATGGAAGCAGTTTAGCAGGAAGAATTCTCTTGATGGGATCTCAGTCCAGCCCCTGTCTATAGGGTGTGAACAGGGTGTTCAAACTGTGATAATTGAGACTCAATGGTTGACAGAATAGCTAAGCTTTGAGGCAATTGGGAAGAGATTGGCCATGAGCAAGATGTCCACCTCTCACTTAGATTATCCTTTATAGGAGGGAATTTAGCTCACAGACAGGGAGAGATGATGAGAGCCTGAGAACTGAAAGTATCTCATTGCATGGGATCTGAACAGAGAAAAGGTCTAGGCAACAGAAAGTCATAGAGAAGGGAATCTGGGAGCTTACAATCTGATACAACGATAGAGGAGAAATCTTGTGGCATCCTCACTGTAGCTCCACAGTGTTGGAGTTTTATTTGCTCTTTGTTTGCAGGATTTTTCTCCATGATCCTGGAGATACGAGTTCCAGCTGGAATATTCCAGGGAGTTCTCTTTTGGGGATTTCTTTTCAGAAGCAACCAGGTGATACTTTCAATTCTGACTTTGTCCTTTGCTTAAAAGCTCCCCAGACATGATTCTCTAAAACTTTTTGAAATCACAAGCCGGTGGATTAATTGTGACTGCCAGGTGGCTAAATGATACTGGAATTCTCCCTCCTCCACCATTTTTTCAGGTCACTTGCTTTTCCTACACTTTGTACTTTTTTTACCATTTGTACATTGTTTACCTTGTTTTCTTGATGTGTCATGGATTCATTAGCTCCTAATTGTCAAATTCTAATTCCTTCATTTAGCTTCTATACCGTTCACCATTTCTGGAATTTTGATACCTTAGGGGATATTTTCATCATGATTTGAGGGTCCTCTATTTGACTAAGAAGTTTATTCTCTACTCATGATCTTTATAGCCACCTTTCAAATCTTTTCCAATTGTTCTGCTTTTATCGAGTTTTGAAGAAATTCTCTATTTCTGATTTGATGTCCTAAGCGTCCCTTTCGCCATAAGAGCTGTACATCACCAGGTCCTTTTTTGGTTGCTCATTTTTCACACACCCTTCTTCACTCTCCAGTGGAAGGGATGACTGTCTTGAGCTTGTGTCTATTACACCTCTTGGGTTTTACAGATCAACCTTGGTCTCTTGTTGGTTTCTAATACCTCTCATGGCTGTATCCTCCTCATAGAGATGTGGTCATTAGGCTGCTGACCTAAGCTCTGGTCCTTCCTCGGGCAGGGCATTTGCTCCCTCCAGAATACCACCACTCCTCTGCATCTTGTAACCACACCTCTGAATCTCAATAAAGAGCTACAGAGCAAACCATTAGCAGCTGCCCCTGCGCCCAGGGATATAATAGCGGTTCACTTCAAAGACCACTTTTCTATCCCTGGTACTGGTGCCGCTGCTACCACCACCACTGCTGCCTCACTGTTGCTGCCTTCTGCCAGCACCTTCAGGTGCCTGCCACACCTGCCCTGCCAAGGGCCAACTCCACCTCTGCATCGGTGAACCTCTCTTTGTGTCTTCTTCAGCTGCCTCGTGTGTCACAAAGTAATCACTGTGAGTTTTTCCTGGCTATTCTGCTCATGAATTGATTAAGGATGTTCTATCATTCAATTGTAGTGGAGATTATGGGGGAGGTTTGGCTGCTGTTGTGACCTCTCACTATGTAACCTCTCCAGAGAAGCCCAAAGTGCAGAGCTCAATGTAACATTCCTTTTCTGAATGTCAAAGAATTAGATGGAAAAATTATCATCATCATCAAAATGTAATCAAATGTAGGAAAAGTTCTTCTGTTATGCTTATGGTGAATCAATAGGCTGTACCTATAAAAAATATCCTGTAAGTAAACAAGTCTCAGGTGGGAAGCCATTTCTAATTTTGAATACTTGTATTTCTAAGAAAGCTTTGTCATGTCTTATACTGGGAGCAACAAAACAACTGATAAGGAAAAAGAATATTAGAGCACAAGACCCTTTTCAACATCAAGCAACAAAACTGTGGTTGACAAATCACAAGACAAAATGAAGACTGGAAAAGGAGATCCTCTGAACAACTGTCAGAGAACCAAATGAGGCAATGGATAGTATAGCAACTCTTGGAAACTGGATATGGAAATGAGCTTCTACTGTTATGAAGATAGTGTTAACTTGGTAGCTTGGCAAGAAATGTTTCTATTGGAAAGACCATAATAACATTAGCAGAGGTCAATCCAGGGACTGTATTAAAACAGGACTGATGAAATGTGGTGGTAAATTAAAATATTTTCCCCATAAATCTGTGTTTAGAACCTCAACAGGTCTGGAAACAGAAACCAAACCAAACAAAAACACTGTGAGATGATCATGAAAAAGTGAATGTCTAACTTGGAGATGCCTTTCAAGAGAACTTGAAAAAGCATGGAAACAGCCAAACAGAGAAAATCCATGTGGGCATGTCAGCCGGGCTCTATCAGAATGAGCAGTTGGCATAGTATCCTGAGTAAACCTACTGTGGTCAACAGAGAATGTCTGAGCTTTGAGGCAATTGAGGAGAGATGGCCCCAGACCAGGGTGGCTCCTTTCACCTCGATGATCCAACATAGGGAGAGACTTAGATCACAGAAAGGGCAGAGATGATAAGGGACAGAGAAGGGAAAATGTTTAAGTCTGTGGCATCTGAGCACACAGAATTTCAGGTCCAGGAGAAAACAGAGAGAAGAGACTTCAGAGCTGGCAATTCTATAGAATAGTAGAGGAGAAATCTTGTGTCATCCTCGCAGTTGTTCCAACATATTAGAAATATTATTTGCTGTTTAATTGCAGTCTTTTATTGTTGACCCTGAAGCTCGGGGTAGTAACTAGAACATTCCTGGCAGTTCTCACTTGGGGGATTTCTTTTTGGAGTTCACTAGTGCATTCCTTCAATTGTGACTTTGCCTTCTGCCTACAATTTATCTGGACATGCTTCTTAAAATTGGATGTCAAGACTCGTTGGTTACTCATATGTCAGTTAGTCCACTGATTCTGCAATTGTCTTCCATTTATTTGGCAATTCAGTTGCTGTTCCTGAGGCAGTTCACATTTTCTCCTGTTATTTCTCCATGCTTCTCCCCTTTGATTACCTGTTTTTCTTGATCTGTCATGGATTGATTGGCTCATTGTCCAATTCCAATTTTTCAAGATTTAATTTCTTCACTGAGAGTTTTAACATTTCACCATTTGTTGAAGTCTGATAGCTAACCAGATAGTTTTGTTGGATTTGGGCCCCTGTATTTTATCAGGTTGCTCATTTTGTAATCATCATTTTGGTGTCTACTTTTCAAGTCTTTTACCAATTTTTCTGTTACTGCTCTGGGTGTTAAGATATTGTCTATTCCTGAGTAGATGTCCTAAGCTTGCCTGTCACTAGAGTCACTTTCAATCATCATGTTCTTTTCTGATGTGCTCATTTTCCCTCCCACTCGCTCACTCTGGTCTTTAGGAGGATACAGTTGGTCTGTGCTCTCCAGTGGAAAGCAGACATGCTTCTGTCTATTACATCCTTTTGCTTTCACAGCTCAATCTTGGTATCCTGTATATTTGTGGTGCCTCCATCACGGCATCCTCCTGGTAGAGGCCTGCTCACCAGCCTGCTGACCTTGGCTCTGGTGCCTACTCATGTAGGCCACGTGCACCCTCCTGACTACTGCCACTAGTCTCCATCTTCAACCTGCATCTGAAGTGAATAATGGATGACAAAGCTACCACTTAGCACCTGACCCAGTGTCCTGGGATAGATAGGCGATCTCCTTGCAATATCCCTTTCTATCCCTGGCATTGGTGCCGCTGCTACCCTCACCACCGACTCCCCTCAATGCTGTCTGCCTGCTCCCAGCATCTTCAATTGACTGCCACAAATGCCATACTGAGACCAATATCCAGCCAGGTATCTGCTGATCTCTTGCATTTTTCTAAAATACATTCATTTTCCTGTCTTTTCTGCTCACAAATCAATTTGGTACTTTCTGTGATGCTCTTGTAAGGGAGGTCTTGAGGGAAGTTTGCCTGTTGTGGTGACCTTCCACCCTGCAGGCTTCACTCTGCCTCCCAATATGCAATGCTGATTATATACTCTGCCTAATCTGAATGTCAAAGGGAAAACATGAAAAGAATAATTGTCAGAAATGTAATCAAATGCACTGGTTTGCACAAGAAATGCTGTTGTACCTTTTACTGTTATAGTGAATGATCACGGTGTTTGTTTAGAAAAAAATCCTGTAAACACTCAAGTTTCAGAAGTAAAGCCATTTCTGATTTCATGTACTTCCATTTTTAAGGAACATATATGTAAAATCTGTAAAAGATTGCTGACTGTCCTGGTGATGGGATCAATTGGGAACTCAAAAAACCCAACTAATATTCAATATTGGCTTTATATGTGATAATGTGGGTTAAATGAAGAATTACCAACAAAGTGATCCTCTGTACAACTGTTGGAGAATCAAATAAGATGTTGGATAGCAGAACAACTCTGCAAACTGGATATGGAAATGAGTTTCTATTGTTATGAAAATGATGATAATATGATTGCATAACTTGAAGTGTTTCTTTTGCAAAGGCAATGGTGATATTAGGAGAGGTCAAACCATGCACTCTTCTAAAATAGAACCATTACTGTCATAAAATAATGATATATTTTAGGATAACACTATTTATTATCTCGTTATCAATTTTGGCCCAACCTTTCCACTCCCCCCCCTCTAATTTTTCTGGTACTGCTCTAGTTTTTAAGGCATTGTCTATACCTGTGTTTACTTCCTACCCTCCCTGTCATCATAGTCGCATCAGAGTAGTATCATCAGGTTCTTTTGTGGTTCATTCATTTTCTCACCGACTTCTCCCCTTTGGACTTTATATTACAGATTGGCTTTGTTCTCAAGTGGAGGGGATGACTATTCAGTGGTTTTGTTTATTATACCTTCTTGCTTTCACAGTTCAGTCTACTGTTCCTCTACATTTCAGGTGCCTACAAAGTGGTGACTACTGGGTAATGGTCTGGTCACCAGCCTCCTGACCTTAGCTCTGGTCTTTCCTCAGGTAGGGCACATGCTCCCTCCTGACTACCACCACTGCTCTTAATGTTGGAACTACAACTGCAAACTGAGTAAAGACATCAGAACTACCTCTTAGCACCTGACCCTGTGCCCTGGGATAGATAAGTGATCTCTTTCCTTTCCCTTTTCTATCCATGGCACTGGTGCCGCTGCTACCTTCACCATCATTGTGCCTCACTGCTGCTACCTTCCTGCTGCCAGAGTATTTGGGGGCCTGCCACATCCACTGTGATAAGAGCCAACTCCATTCTATGGTTTGTAGACCTCTACTGCTTTCACAGCTCAGTCTTGGTTTCCTGTAGGTTTCTAGTGCCTACAACATGATAGCCTCCTGGTAGAGGTTTAGTCATTAGACTGCTGACCTTGGCTGTGGTCCCTCCTCAGGTACAGCACGTATTCCCTCTAGACTATAACCACTCCTCATCATTATGGAACTACACCTCCAAATCTGAGTAATGGGCTAAAGAGTTAACCATTAGCACCAGACCCTGCATCCAGGGATAGAATAGCAGTTCACTTCAAAGTCCCCTTTTCTATCCCTGGCACTGATACCACTGATTCCCCCACTGCTGTTGCTTTTTGCCAGCATGTTCAGGTGGCTGCCATGCCAAGGATCAACTCTACTCCAGTATCTGCAGACCTCTCCTTGTGTCTTCCACAGCTGCCTTGTGCTGCTCAAAGGAATACCTGGCTATTCTACTCACAAATTGATTTGGGTTGTTCTGTGCTTCCTTTATAGGGGAGGTTGTGGGGGATGTTTGGCTGTTGATATGACTTTTCACTCTGCCACCTTCCCTCAGACCTCCATTGTGCAATGCTCAATAAACCATGCCTAATCTGAATGTCAGAGAATAAGATGGAAAAATAATAATAACCATCAAAAATGTAATCAAATGCAGTGCTTTCCACAGGAAAGGTTGTTTTGCCTGTGATCATTTTGGTTAATCAATACGTTGTATTTTTTGAGAAAATCATGTAAGTATGAAAGTCTTTGTAGGGAAGCCATACCTTATTTTAAATATTTAAATTTCTAAGTAACTTGTGTCTTGTCTTATACTCAAATTGACAAAATAAGTGAAAAAGGAGAAAACTTTTAAACATCAAATAACTGTAGTGTCGTAAAATCTATATCAAAGTGCTTTACATCCTAGTGACGGGCAATGGGACAATTGGGAACTCAATTGGCAACTCAAAATTCAAAACAAAGCAACTCATGTTAAATATTGGATTTATATGTAATAATGGAGGCAGAATGACAAATGAAAAAAGTGATCCTATGCACACCTGTCAGAGAATTAATTAAGATGTCGCATGGCAAAGCACTTCTTGAAATCTGGATATTGAAATGAGCTTCTTATGAAGATAATTATAACTTGGCAGCATGACTGAAAATACTTCCACTGAAAAGACAACCATGATATTAGCAGAGGTCAAACTAATCACAGTACTAAAATTGAATTATTACCTGTAAGAAAAAAGGTCCTGATCAAACATAGTAGGATATGAAAATATTTGTTCCTAAACATGAGCTCAGCTAGAAACAGAAACCACCCAAAACAAAAAACTATGGCGGGAAGGTCATGAGAAAATTGAATGCCTTACTTGGAGGTGGCTTTCAAGAGAACATGAAATAGCTTGGAAACAACTGAGCAAGGAGAAATTCCATGTGGGTATACCAGTCCAGGCTCTATCAGAACAGGGAGTTGACATAGTATTCCAGACTATGAGGCTTGAGAATCTGTGAATGGCTGAGCTTGGAACACATTTAGAAGAGATGGGCGCTGAGCAGTATAGAACCCTCTCCCTCAATTATACAAAACTTGGGAGAGGATGTAGATCACAGAAAGGGAAAGATATCAGGTCCAGGAGAAGCCAGAGAAGGGAATTTCAAAGCTGGCAATGGTAGAGAAGAAATCTTATGTGATCCTGACTGTGGCTTCCCAACATAAGAATTATTGTTAGTTGCTTCCTTGCAGTCTTTTCTTCTTGACCCTGGAGCTCATGGTTGTGGTTATAATATTCCTGCGAGTTCTCCTTTGGGCATTTTTTTGGAGGGGACTAGGAAATTTTTTCATCTGTGACTTTGCCCTTTGTCTATGAGCAATCAGGACATGGTTCTCTATAACTTCTCGAAATAGTATGTAAAGGCTCTTTGTTTAATTGTGGCTGTCAGGACTACCGTCCAATCATTCTGGAATTCTCCCTCCTCTGCCTATTTTTCAGATCTGTTGCTTTTCTTATACTTTTTCTTCTACTTTTTAAAACTCTTTGCACATTGTTTACCTGTTTGTCTAGATGTGTCATGGATTCATTATTTCCCACTTGTCCAATTCTAATTTTTTAGGATTTAATTTACTGACTGAGCTTGAATTCTAATCATTTGGGGGATATTTTCTTTAGGATTTGGGGCTTCTCCATTTGACTAAATTGTTTGTTCTTTAGTCACCAATTTTGTGCATACCTTTCGATTCTTCCCCTAACTTTCCTGCTATTACTCTAGCTTTTAGATATTGTCTGTTTCTGAGTTGATGTCCAGAGCTTCCTTGTTACCCTACTGAATTTGTATCATCAGATTCTTTTTCAGTTTGCTCATTTTTTACACTCTCGTCTTCACTTAGGACTCAATGTTACAGCTAGGTTCTGCTCTCCAGTGGAGGGAATGACTAGCCTGAGGTTATGTCTATTGTACCCTTTTGCTTTTACAACTCATTCTTGGTCTTTTGTATGTGGTATCCTCCTGGAGGAGGTATGGTCACTAGGCTACTGACACTGGCTCTGGTCCTTCCACAGGTAGGGCACATACTCCCTCCAGACAACAACCACTCCTCTCCATCTTGGAACTGCACCTCCAAATCTGGGTAATGGGCAATAGAGCTGACCATTAGCACCTGACACTACACCCAGGGATAGAACAGCAGTTCACTTTGAAGTCCCCTTTTCTATCCCTGGTACCAGTGCCACTGCTACTGCAATCACTGCTGCCCTCACTGCTGCTACCTTCAGCCAGCAACTTCAGGTTCCTGCCACCCTGCCTGTCAAGGGCCAGCTTGACCCCAGCATGTGTGGACTTCTCCTGGTATCTTCCTCAGCTGCTTCATGCTTCAAAAAGGAATCACTGTAAGTTTTTCCTGGATATCCTGCTCATGTATCGATTTAGGGTGTTCTGTGATTCTTTTGTAGGGAAGGTTTGGCTGTTATGACCTTTCCCTATGCAGCCTTCCCTCAGACCCCCAATATGCAATGCTGAATATAGAATTTGAATGTCATAGAATATGATGGAAAAATGATAACCATAAAATGTAGTCAAATTCAGTGTTTTCCACAGGAAAGTGTTGTTTAATTTTTATTGTTATGGTGAATGAATAGGATATATATAGGAAAATATTCTATAAGTACAAAAGTCTCAGGTAGGAATCCACTTCTGATTTTATTAGTCTTATAACCTGTGTCATTTCTTATATATTGACAAAATGAGTGAAAAAGAAAAGATATCAGAGAACAAAAGACTTTTGAACATCAAATGACTATATAGTGATTGCATAGGTAAAATCTATATCACAGTGCTCACCGTCCTAGCTAGGGCAGGATGGAAACAACTGGGAACCCAAAATTGAAAACAAAGCAACTAATGTTAAATATTGACTTTACATTTTAAAAAGTGGGGAGTGGAGAATGACAAAAATATCATCCTTTACACAGCTGTCAGTGAATCAAATAAGATGATGTACGGAAAAGCAACTCTGGAAATATGGACATCAAAATGAGCTTCTATTGTTATGAAGATGATAATTTGGTAGCATTACTAGAAGTGTTTCTACTACAAAGACAATCATAAAAAAGAGAATTGTGATATAGCCGAGGTCAAGCCATGCACTGTACTAAAATAGAACCATTACTGTCAGAAAAAATGATACTCCTGAAATATGGTAGAATATGAAAATATTTTCTCCTAAAATCAAGCCAACCAAAACCCAAACAAAAAACTATGTTGGGAGGATTGTGAGAAAATTGAATGACTTCCAGGTACCTTTCAATAGATTTGAAAGAACATGGAAAAGCTTCGAATAGAGTATTTCCATGTAGGCTTGTGAGTCCAGGCTCTGAATATCAGAATAGGGAATTGAAATAGTATCCAGACTATGCAATATGAGGAAGTATGGTCAAGAGAGAATGGCTGACATTTGAGCCAATTAAGGATAGATGGTCCCTAAGCAGGTCCCTTTCACCTTGATTATCCAACTTCGGAGGGGATTTAGCTCACAGAAAGGGAGAGATAGTGAGAGCCAGAGAACTAAAAGTGTCTAATTCCATGGGAGTTGAGCACACAGAATGTCAAGCCCAGAAAAAGCCAGAGAGAAGAGAATTTCAGAGCTGGCAATCTTATAAAATGGTAGAAGAAAAATCTTGTGTGATCTTCATTGTGGCTTTACAATATTGGAATTATTTGCTTCTTACTTGCAGTCTTTTATCCTTGACCTGGGTGGGATCTAAAGGTTGTGGCTACAATATTCCTTGGAGTTCTCTTTTGGGATTTCTTTTTGGAGGTGACTAGAGGATTCTTTCAATTGTGCCCTTTGGTTCCAAACTATCTGTATGTTGCCTTAATAATTTCTTGAAATCATATGTCAAAGCTCTTTGGCTAATCATGGCTGTGAAATAGTCCAATGATTCAGAATTCAACCATATCAACTTATTTTGCAGATAAGTTGCTTTTCCTGAACTTCTCATTTTCTTCTACTTTTTTGCCATTCTCTACATATTTACCTATTTTTCTTCATGTGTCATGGATTTTGTAGCTCCTACTTGTCCAGTTTTTCAGGATTTAATTTCTGCACTTGGCTTCTGTACCTTTTTGATTTGTAAAATACTGATAGAACTATTTCTTTAGGACTTGGAGACCATCTATTTTACTAAGCTATATATTCTCTAGTCATCAATTTTGTGCCTACCTTTCTATTCTTTTTCCAAATTTTGGGCTACTGCTCTAGTTAAGGCATTTTCTATTTCTGAGTTTATGTCTCAAGATTCCCTATCACCATAATAGTTTTGGTTCTTTTTCAGTTTCTTCATATTCTCACCCACTTCTTCACTTTGAACTTTATGTTATATTTGGGCTCTAGTACTCAGTGGAGACAAGAACAGTTCTGAGCTTCTTTAAATTACATTGTTTTGCTTTCACAGCACAAACTAGGATTCTTCTATGTTTCTGGAGCCTCCAAAGTGGTATACCCCTAGAAGAGGTCTGGTCCTTACTCAGGGAGCTCAGGTAGGGCATGTGTTCCCTCCAGACTGCCACCACTCTTCATCTTGGAACTCCATCTCCAAATCCAAGTAATGGGTGACAGAGGTAACCATGAGCATTTGACCCTGCACTCAGGGATAGAATAGCGGTCCACTTGGCAGCCTCCTTTTCTATCCCTGGGACTGGTACCACTGCTGCTGCCATCACTGGCATTTGTTGCTTCTGCCTGCTACTACCATCTTGCCTGACACATACACTGGGTCAAGACCAAGCTTCACTCCAGCATCTGTGGTCCTCTCTTTACATCTTCCTAAGCTGCCTCATGTTTGAAAAATGAATCACTGTGAGTTTTTTCTGCCTTTCCCACTCACAAACCATTTAGTAATTTTCTGTGATTCTTTTGGAAGAGAGGTTATGGGGGAAGTTTGGCTGTTGTTATGAGCTTTCACTATCCCAGCTTCCCTCAGACCCCTAATGTGCAATGATGAATATACTACGCCTAATCAATGTCAAAGATAAAAAAAATAACTATCAAAAATATAATAAAAATGCAGTTTTCCATAGGAAAGACTGCTTTACCTTTCTGTTTATCTTCACAGTGAATGAATAAGGTTGTAAGTATAGAAAAATATCCTGTAAGTACCCAAGTTAGAGAACAGAAGTCATTTCTTATTCTGAATACTTGGCTTCTAAGATGCCTATGTCTTAATCCAAGATTGATAACAGCAAGTGAAAAGGAAAAAGAAAATCAGACGACATCAGAGGACATTTTGAACATCAGATAACTATATATGATGGTACATGTAAAATATTTATCACTTTATCACAGTGATTACTGTCCTAAAGAGGGGATGACAGGGACAACTGAGAATTCAAGATTGAAAATGAAGCAACTAATGTTAAATATGGGCTTTACATATAATAAAGAGGGAAAAAATTAAGAATGACAAAAAAGTGATCCTCTGCATAACTGTCAGGTAAGAGAATGGAGGGAAAGTTCAGATCTCCGGAAACCCTTCCCTACTGAACTCAAACTATATGCTCCTAGGGCAGCGAAATTCAAAACAAACAACAGCATAGACCCCGGGAATCCTCCTCCTGGACCTGAACCAAAAGGTATGGCCCCCCAAAAGCCAGAACCCAAGATCACTTGGACCTAAGGGGTAGGCAGAAGGAAGGTCCCAGGACCCATCCCCCCCAACCCAGAGCGCTGAGTCCGAGGCAGCAGAGGGAACCTCAGAGCCTCAGGGCCAGCTATTCTGAAGGCCACTTCCTGAAAACAACCTGACTCAGTCGTGGGGGCACCCAGACAGCAGGGAAACAAAGAGAGACGGGGGGAGCTTGTAACTCCCTGGCTGGATCCTTCCATCCGAGTCTCACGGAAGGTCCCTGCCTCAGGGAATACTCAGTTAAACCCAGGGAAAGCTAATCTTATCAGGAGCCCTTGGAGCTCTGGGAAGCCGCAGCCCCTCCCCCCCCTCAGAGTGTAGGCTCTTCTGGCCAGCTAAGGCACTGAAAAACCTCACGGAGAATGCCAAGCCAGGCTCAGAGCGTGGAAGTAAGGCAATGGAGAAGCTTCGGGAGGGAACTGAGGAGGGCAGTAACACGGAAAAACCAGCAATTCCTGGCTTCCCCTGGAAGACAGAACAGCTGAGAAGAACCGGACAATTTGCCTAGGTCTAAAACCTCTGAACACCAGACAGAGATAAGAAAAGCTAGTCCTCCCCACTCAGAGATGGCAAACTCCACAGAAGCACAAAAGCCTCAAAATTCCAAGAAAAACAAGAAGAAGGGGGCGACTTTGGACACATTTTATGGAGCAAAAATACAAAATACAGAGGAGATAGAAGAGGAAACAAAAGCAAATGCTCCGAAACCTTCCAAAGGAAAAGGAAACTCTCCACAAACCCATGAAGAATTGGAATCGGAAAGGATCAAAAAGATGGAAGCCTTCTGGGAGGAAAAGTGGGAAATAATGCAAAAGAAATTCACGCATCTACAAAACCAGTTTGACCAAAGTGAAAAGGAAAACCAGGCTTTAAAGGTCAGAATTAGGCAACTCAAAGACAACGAGCAAGAATTAATAAAGCAAAGCCAAAAGACCAAGAAATTAGAAGAGAAGATAAAATATCTCACTGACAAGGTCATAGACTTGGAAAACAGAGGGAGAAGAGACAATTTAAGAATAATTGGACTACCAGAAAATCCAGAAATAAACAGCAAACTCGACATCGTAATACAAGATATAATCCAAGAAAATTGCCCAGAGATCCTAGAACAAGAGGGCAATACAGGCACTGAAAGAGTTCACAGAACACCCTCTACACTAAATCCCCAAAAGACAACTCCCAGGAATGTAATTGCCAAATTCCAAAGCTTTCAAGCAAAAGAAAAAATCTTACAAGAAGCCAGAAAAAAACAATTTAGATATAAAGGAATGCCAATCAGGGTCACACAAAACCTTGCAAGTTCCACTCTGAATGATCGTAAGTCATGGAAAATGATTTTCAGAAAGGCAAGAGAGCTGGGCCTTCAACCAAGAATCAGCTACCCATCAAAACTGACTATATACTTCCAAGTGAAAGTATGGGCATTCAACAAAATAGAAGATTTCCAAGTTTTTGCAAAGAAAAGACCAGAGCTCTGTGGAAAGTTCGATATTGAAAAACAAAGAGCATGGAATACCTGAAAAAGTAAATATGAAGGAAAGGGGAAAGGAGAAAAATGTTATCTTTTTCTTTCACTCAAACTCTCTTCTATAAGGACTACATTTATATCAATCTATGTATATTAACATGTGGGGAAAATGTAATGTGTAAATAGGGGGAAAAGAAAGACCAAATAGATTATTCTCACACAAAGATTCACACGGGAAGGGGAGGGGAAGAAAACTCCTATAAGAAGGAGAGGAAGAGAGTTTTTACTTAAACCTTACTCTCAGGGAAATCAACACTGAGAGGGAAGAACATCCAGATCCATTGGGATCTTAAATTCTATCTTACCCAACAAGTGAAGGGAGAAGGGAAAACCAAGGGGGGTAGGGGGGAGGGAACACAAAAAAGGGAGGGAAGAAGAGGGGGGAGGGAGAGGGAACAAAAAGGGAGGGACTAGAAAGGGAAATATATCAAGGGAGGGGACAAAGGGGACTGATTTAAAGTAAATCCCTGGACTAAAAGGTAGAGCTGAAGAAGAAAGGTTAGAATTAGGGAAGGATATCAAAATGCCAGGGAGTCCACAAGTGTCAGTCATAACTTTGAACATGAATGGGATGAACTCCCCCATAAAACGTAGATGAATAGAAGAATGGATTAGAATCCAAAACCCTACCATATGTTGTCTTCAAGAAACACACATAAGGCAGGTAGACACCCACAAGGTCAGAATTAAAGGATGGAGTAAGACCTTCTGGGCCTCAAGTGACAGAAAGAAGGCAGGAGTGGCAATCATGATATCTGATAAAGCCAAAGCAAAAATAGACCTGATCAAAACAGATAGGGAAGGTAATTATATTTTGTTAAAAGGGACTTTAGATAATGAGGAAATATCACTAATCAACACGTATGCACCAAATAATATAGCACCCAAATTTCTAATGGAGAAACTAGGAGAATTGAAGGAAGAAATAGACAGTAAAACCACATTAGTGGGAGACTTGAACCAACCATTATCAAATTTAGATAAATCAAATCAAAAAAAGAGGTAAAGAAAAGAGGTAAAAGAAGTGAATGAAGTCTTAGAAAAATTAGAATTAATAGACATATGGAGAAAAATAAATAGGGATAAAAAGGAATATACCTTCTTCTCAGCACCACATGGCACATTCACAAAGATTGACCATACATTAGGTCACAGAAACATGGCACACAAATGCAGAAAAGCAGAAATAATAAATGCAGGCTTTTCAGATCACAAGGCAATAAAAATAATGATCTGTAATGGTACGTGGAAAACCAAATCAAAAACTAATTGGAAATTAAATAATATGATACTCCAAAATCGTTTAGTTAGAGAAGAAATCATAGAAACAATTAATAATTTCATCAAGGAAAATGACAATGGCGAGACATCGTTTCAAATCTTTTGGGATGCAGCCAAAGCGGTAATCAGAGGTAAATTCATATCCCTGAGTGCATATATTAACAAACTAGAGAGAGCAGAGATCAATCAATTGGAAATGCAAATAAAAAAAAAAACTCGAAAGTGCTCAAATTAAAAACCCCCAGCAGAAAACCAAACTAGAAATCCTAAAAATTAAGGGAGAAATTAATAAAATTGAAAGTGATAGAACTATTGATTTAATAAATAAGACAAGAAGCTGGTACTTTGAAAAAACAAACAAAATAGACAAAGTACTGGTCAATCTAATTAAAAAAGGAAAGAAGAAAAGCAAATTAACAGCATCAAAGATGAAAAGGGGGACATCACCTCTGATGAAGAGGAAATTAAGGCAATCATTAAAAATTACTTTTCCCAATTATGTGGCAATAAATACACCAATTTAGGTGATATGGATGAATATATACAAAAATACAAACTGCCTAGACTAACAGAAGAAGAAATAGAATTCTAAATAATGCCATATCAGAAAATGAAATCCAACATGCCATCAAAGAACTTCCTAAGAAAAAATCCCCAGGGCCCGATGGATTCACCAGTGATTTCTATCAAACATTCAGAGAACAGTTAATCCCAATATTATACAAACTATTTGACATAATAAGCAAAGAGGGAATTCTACCAAACTCCTTTTATGACACAAACATGGTACTGATTCCAAAACCAGGCAGGTCAAAAACAGAGAAAGAAAACTATAGACCAATCTCCCTAATGAATATAGATGCAAAAATCTTAAATAGGATACTAGCAAAAAGACTCCAGCAAGTGATCAGAAGGGTCATCCACCATGATCAAGTAGGATTTATTCCAGGGATGCAGGGCCGGTTCAATATTAGGAAAACCATACACATAATTGACCACATCAACAAGCAAACCAACAAGAACCACATGATTATCTCAATAGATGCAGAAAAAGCCTTTGATAAAATACAACACCCATTCCTATTAAAAACACTAGAAAGCATAGGAATAGAAGGGTCGTTCCTAAAAATAATAAACAGTATATATCTAAAACCATCAACTAATATCATCTGCAATGGGGATAAACTAAATCCATTCCCATTAAGATCAGGAGTGAAACAAGGATGCCCATTATCACCTCTATTATTTGACATTGTACTAGAAACACTAGCAGTAGTAATTAGAGAAGAAAAAGAAATTGAAGGCATCAAAATAGGCAAGGAGGAGACCCAGTTATCACTCTTTGCAGATGACATGATGGTCTACTTAAAGAATCCTAGAGATTCAACCAAAAAGCTAATTGAAATAATCAACAACTTTAGCAAAGTTGCAGGATACAAAATAAACCCGCATAAGTCATCAGCATTTCTATATATCTCCAACACAGCTCAGCAGCAAAAACTAGAAAGAGAAATCCCATTCAAAATCACCATAGACAAAATAAAATACCTAGGAATCTATCTCCCGAGACAAACACAGGAACTATATGAACATAACTACAAAACACTCTCCACACATCTAAAACTAGACTTGAGCAATTGGAAAAACATTAACTGCTCATGGATAGGACGAGCCAATATAATAAAAATGACCATCCTACCCAAACTTATTTATCTATTTAGTGCCATACCCATAGACCTCCCAAAAAATTACTTTACTGATTTAGAAAAAACCATAACAAAGTTCATTTGGAATAACAAAAGATCAAGGATATCCAGGGAAATAATGAAAAAAAAACATAAATGATGGGGGGCCTTGCAGTCCCAGACATTAAACTATATTACAAAGCAGAAGTCATCAAAACAATTTGGTACTGACTAAGAGACAGAAAGGAGGATCAGTGGAATAGACTGGGGGCAAGCGACCTCAGCAAGACAGTATACGATAAACCCAAAGATCCCAACTTTTGGGACAAAAATCCACTATTTGATAAAAACTGCTGGGAAAATTGGAAGACAGTGTGGGAGAGATTAGGAATTGATCAACACCTCATACCCTACACCAAGATAAATTCAAAATGGGTGAATGACTTAAACATAAAGAAGGAAACCATAAGTAAATTGGGTAAACACAGAATAGTATACATGTCAGACCTTTGGGAGGGGAAAGACTTTAAAGCCAAGCAAGACATAGAAAGAATCACAAAATATAAAATAAATAATTTCGACTACATCAAATTAAAAAGCTTTTGTACAAACAAAACCAATGTAACTAAAATCAGAAGGGAAACAACAAATTGGGAAAAAATCTTCATAGAAACCTCTGACAAAGGTTTAATTACTCAAATTTATAAAGAGCTAAATCAATTGTACAAAAAACCAAGCCATTCCCCAATTGATAAATGGGCAAGGGACATAGATAGGCAGTTTTCAGATAAAGAAATCAAAACTATTAATAAGCACATGAAGAAGTATTCTAAATCTCTTATAATCAGAGAGATTCAAATCAAAACAACTCTGAGGTATCACCTCACACCTAGCAGATTGGCTAATATGATAGCTATGGAAAGTAATGAATGCTGGAGGGGATGTGGCAAAGTAGGGACATTAATTCATTGCTGGTGGAGTTCTGAATTGGTCCAACCATTCTGGAGGGCAATTTGGAACTATGCCCAAAGGGCAATAAAAGAATGTCTACCCTTTGATCCAGCCATAGCACCGCTGGGTCTGTTCCCCAAAGAGATAATGGAGAAAAAGACTTGTACAAGAATATTCATAGCTGCGCTCTTTGTGGTAGCCAAAAATTGGAAAATGAGGGGATGCCCATCAATTGGGTAATGGCTGAAGAAACTATGTTATATGTTGGTGATGGAATTCTATTGTGCAAAAAGGAATAATAAACTGGAGGAATTCCATGGAGACTGGAACAATCTCCAGGAAGTGATGCAGAGCGAAAGGAGCAGAACCAGGAGAACATTGTACACAGAGACTAATACACTGTGATATAATTGAAGGTAATGGACTTCTCCATTAGTGGCAGTGTAATGTCCCTGCACAATCTGCAGGGATCGAGGAGAAAAAACACTATCCATAAGCAGAGGACAAATTGTGGGAGAAGAAACACCGAGGAAAAGCAACTGCCTGATCACAGAAGTTGAGGGGTCATGACAGAGGAGAGACTCTAAAGGAACACTCTAATGCAAATACTAACAACATGGCAATGGGTTCGAATCAAGAACACATGTGATACCCAGTGGAATCACGTGTCAGCTACGGGGGGTGGGAGGGAGGAAAAGAAAATTATCTTTGTCTTTAATGAATAATGCTTGGAAATGTTCAAATAAAATATTATAAAATTTAAAAAAAGATAATGGAGGACAAAGAATATCTAGAAATCTGGATATACAAATACTTCTATTGTTATGAAGAGAACATGGTAGCATGACTAGAAGTGTTTCTATTGAATAGACAATCATTATATTAGCAGAGATCAAACAATGCAATGTACTAAAATAGAACCACTACTGTCAGAAAAAAAGATCTTAATGAAATATAGTAGGATATGAAAATATTTGCTCCAAAAATCTGCCTTTAGAACATCAACTCATCAGGAAATGCAAACCAGCAAAAAACTCTAACAAAAAACTATGTTGGGAGGGTCATGAGAAAATCAAATGTCTAACTTGGAGGTGCCTTTCAAAAGAACATGAAAGAGCATGGAAACAGCTTAGCATGAAAAATTTACATGTGGGCATGTCAGTCCAGCCTCTATCACAATAGGGAGCTGACATAGCATCCAGACTGAAACTTAAGAAGGTATGGTCAACAGACAATTCCTAAGCTTGAGGACAATTTAGAAGAGAGGGGCCCTATTCATGATGGAGCCCTCTCACCTTAATTATTCAACTTGTGAAGGGATTTAGATCACATATGTCTGAGATGATGACAGCCCGAGAAATGAAAGTGTCTAATTCCATGGGATATGAGCACATAGAATGTCAGGCTCAGGAGAAACCAGAGAAAAGGGAATTTCAGAGCTGGCAATCCTATAGAATGGTAGAGGAGAAGTCTGGTGTGATCCTCACTGTGGCTCCACAATATTGGAATTATTGTTTGTAGCTTTCTTGGAGTCTTTTCTCTTTGACCTAGGATCTCAGGGTTGTGGATACAATATTCCTGGGAGTTCTATGTTGGAGATTTGTTTTCCAAGGTGACCAGGGTATTCTGTTGTTTGTGACTGGGATCTTTGGTTCCAAGCTATTTGGATATGTTTTCTTTATAGTTTGTTGAAATTGGATATCAAGGCTGTTTGGTTAATCATGGCTGTCAGGCAGTCCAAAGATTCTGGCATTATCTCTCTTCCATCAATTTAGCTGGTCAGTTGCTATTCCTATGAGATATTTCTATTTTTCTTCTATTTTCCCTACCCTTTCCCCTTTGTTCCCCCATTTTTCTTCATGTGTCATGGATTTATTAGTTCCTATTTGTCCAGTGTTAATTTTTCAGGATTTAATTTGTTCACTGAGCTTCTGTACCTTTAACTATTTATATAGTTCTGATATCTAAAGGGTTATTTTCATTAGGATTTGAGGACCCTCTGTTTTTTACTAAGTTGTTCTCAGGTCATCAATTTTATGCCCATATTTCAATTCTTTTCCTATTGCTTTAGTTTTTACTAAATTGTCAATTTCTGAGTTGATATCCTAAACTTCCCTGTCACCATAGTACCTTTCAATCACCAGTTTCTTTTTTCAATTTGTTCATTTTTCTACATATTTCCTCACTTTGAACTTTATGTTACATTTGGGCTGTGCTCTCTAGTGGAGGGGATGACTGCCCTGAGCTTCTGTCTATTACATCCTTTTGCTTTTACACATCAATCTAAGGTTCCTCTAGGTTTCTAGTCCCTCCAAAGCAGTTTCCTCCTGAAAAAGGTCTGGTGACCAGCCTGCAGACCTTCGCTCTTGGTCCTTCCTCAGTTGGGGCATGTGCTTCCTCCTGACTACCACCACTCCTCTTCATCTTGGAACTGCACCTCTGAATGTGAGTGGCACTTGACCCTGTGTTCTGGGATAGATATTCCCAGCATTTCCCTGAAATCCTCTTTTCCATCCATAGCATTGGTGCTGCTGATGCCTCCCAAACCACCACTGTCCCTCACTGCTGCTTCCAGTGTCTTCTGGCAACAGCCAAGAGCCAGCTTCACTAAGGCATCTGCAGACATCTCCTGAATCTTCCTAAAATGCCTCCTGCTTGAAATAATAGTCCCTGGGACATTTTCCTGCCTTTTCTGGTCACAAATTGATTTGGTATTTTCTGGGATGCATTTGTAAGGGAAGTTTTGGGAAGGTTTGACTGTTGTGACCACTTGCCCGGCGAAATTCATTCTGCCCCCAATATGTAATACTGAATATACCATGCCTAATCTGAATGTCAAAGGAAAAACATGAAAAGAACAAAAATAATTGTCAGAAATGCAATCAAAAGCACAGTTTTCACTGGAAAGGTTATACTTATGATTGTTATGGTGAAAGAATGGGCTAATTGTATAGAAAAAAAAATCATGTAAGTGCACAAGTTTCAGAAGAGAAGCCATTCTGATTTTGAATCCTTGTGTTTCAAAGGAACAGGTGATGTCAAATATACTGAGATTGATGAAAGAAGTCAAAAGGAACAAACCCCAAGAATATTAGTAGACAAAAAGCTTTTGAACATCAAATAACCATACTGTGATTGCACATGTAAAATCTATATCAGAGTGCTTACTGTCCCAGTGAAGGACTGGAGGAGGGTTAAATTAAATTTAAATTAAATTAAATGTAAAAAAAATTAAACAAAATTAAATTAAGACAAAAGTAATATTACAATTGTCTATATGTAATCATGGGGGAAATGATTTTTTTTTAAAAGTGATTCTTTGAACAGTTGTTGGAAAATCAAATAAAATAATAGACAGCAAATCACCTTTGTAAAACTTTTTTTTAAAAAACCCTTAACTTCCATCTTGGAATCAATACTGTGTATTGGTTCCAAGGCAGAAGAGTGGTAAGGGCTAGGCAATGGGGGTTAAGTGACTTGCCCAGGGTCATGCATCTGGGAAGTGACTGAGGCCAGATTTGAACCTAGGACCTCCAGGCCTGGCTCTCAATCCACTGAGCTACCCAGCTGCCCCCTGTAAAACTTGATATCAAAATAAGCTTCTATTGTTTTAAAGATGATGATAACATAATGGCATGAGTAGAAGTGGGCATATCTTGAAGATGATCATGAAATTATCACAGGTCACACCATACTCTGTACTAAAAAAGAATATATAATATTAAATAAATGGTACTTATGAAATAAATCTGCCTTTGAAATATTAACAGATCTAATTCCATGGGATCTGAGGGCATGGAATATCAGGCTCAGGAGAAGCCAGAGAGAAAGGAATTTCAGAACTGGCAATCCTATATAATATTAGAGGAGATATTTTGTATGATTCTCACTGTAGCTCCACAATACCGAAACTGCTGTTTGCTACTTTCTTGCAAGTCCTTCTCCTTGATCTGGAAGCTTAGGGTTGTGGCTAGGATATTCCTAGCATTTCTCCGATTTCTTTTCAAAGGTGACCAGATTATACTTTCAATTGTGATTTTGCCCTTTGGTTACAAGCTATCTGGAAATGATTCTCTAAAAACTTTTTGAAATCACATGTCAAGGCTCTTTGGTTAATTGGGATTGTCAGGTAATGCAATGATTCTGAAATTCTCCCTCCATCTATTTTGTAGGTCAGTTGTTTTTCCTATACTTCACATTTTCATCTATTTTTCCCCCACTCTTTGCATATTGCACTGTTTTTCTTGATGTGTCATGGATTCATTAGCTCCCATTTGTCCAATTCTAGTTTTTCAGGATGAAATTTTTTCACTGAGCAGATTCTGTACCTTTTAACATTTCTTGAATTCTGACATCTAAGGGGATATTTTCTGTAGGCTTTGGGGCCCCACTATTTGACTAAGCTGTTCATTCTCTATTTGCCAATTTTGTGCCCACTTTTCAATTCTTTTCCCAATTTTTCTGCCAGTTTTTTAAAATATTGCCAATTTCTAAGTTGGTGTCCTTAGCTTCCATGTCCCCATAGTAGCTTTGTATCATCAGGTTCTTTTTCAGTTTATTCATTTTTCTCACTTACTTTAGACCTTATATTACAGTTGGGCTCTGCTCTCCAGTGGTGTACCCTTTTGCTTTCACAACTCAATTTTGATTTCTGTAGATTTCTGGTGCCTCCAATATGATGACCTCGTGGTAGAGGTCTGGTCACTAGGCTGATGATATTGTCTCTGGTCCTTTCTCAGATAGGGCACGTGCTCCCTCCAGACTACAGCCACTCTTCTACATTTTGGAACTGCACCCCTGAATCTGAGTAATGGATGACAGATCTAACCATTAGCACCTGACACTACACCCAGGGACAGAATAGCAGTTCACTTGGAAGCCCCCTTTTCTATCCCTGGGACTGGTGCTGCGCACCACCACTGCTGCTCTCACTGCTGCTGCCTGTTGGCATACTTCAGGTGCCTGCCACTTCCACAATGCCAAGATCAAGCTCCACCAGCGTATGTGGAAGTCTCTTTTTATCTTTCTCAGCTGCCTTGTACTTAAAAAATGAATCATTCTGATCTTTCCCTGGCTATCCTGCTCACAAATTGATATGAGATTTTTTGTTATTCTTTTGAAGGAGAGATTGTGGAGGAGGTTTGGCTGTTATGACATTTCACTCTACCATCTTGCCTCAGATCTCCAAATAGAAATGCCTAATCTGAATGTCAGAGAATAGGATGTGAAAAAATAATAACTATTAAAAATGTAATCAAATGTACTGTTTTCCACAAGAAAGGTTGTTTTACCTGCTATCATTACGGTGAAATAATAGGCTACACCTATAGAAAAATATCCTGTAAGTAGAAGCCTCAAAAGTGAAGCCATTTCTGATTTTGAATATTTGAATTTCTAAGAAATCTATGATAATTCTTATACTAAGATTTACAAAACAAGTAAAAAGGAAAACAGAATATCAAAGGATAAAAGCCTTTTGAATATCAAACAACTATACTATGATTATACATGTAAAATCTCTATCAGAATGCTTACCGTTCTAGCAAGGAAGTGACAGGGACAACTAGGAACACAAAAATTAAAACAAAGCAACTAATGTTTAAATATCAACTTTACATGTAATAATAGGAGCAAAATGAAGAATGACAAAAATGATCCTCTACACAATTGACAGAGAAGCAAATAAGACAATGGATGGTAAAGTACTTCTAGAAATCTGGATATCAAAATGAGCTTCTATTGCCGTGAAGATGATGATAATGTGGTAGATAATGTGATAGAAGTGTTTCTGTTGCAAAGATGATCATGATACTAGCAGAGGTCAAATCATTGCCCTAAAATAGAACTATTACTGTCTGAAAAAGATCCTGATGACATATGGTAGAATGTGAAAACATTTTATCCTAAAATTTGCCTTTCGAATATCAAAACATCTGGAAATTCAAAGCAACAAAAAAACTGAAACAAAAAAAACTGCTGGACAGTCTTGAGAAAATCAAATGTCTAACTTGGAGATGTCTTTCAAGAGAACATGAAAGGGCATGGAAACAGCTTAGCATGGAGAATTTCCATGTGGGCATGTCAGTCTAGGCTCTATCACAAGAGGGAACTGACATACTATCCAGACTACGAGTCTTGAAAAGCTATGGTCAAATGAGAGCACCCTTGGAAGTAATTTAGAATAGATGGCCCGGAGCACAATGGCACCCTCTAAGATAAATTATCCAACTTGGGAGGAGAGTTAGATCACAGAAATGGGTGAGATGATGAAAGCTAGAGAAGTGAAAGTGTCTAATTCCTTGGGATCTGAGCACACAGAATGCCAGGCCTAGCAGAAGCCAAAGAGAAGGGAATTTTGGAGCTAGCAATCCTGTAAAATGGTATGGGAGAAGGCTTGTGTGATCCTCACTGTTGCTAGCTCAACAGTATTGGAATTACTGTTTGCTACTTGCTTTTAGTCTTTTCTGCATGACCTAGGAGCTTGGGGGTAGTTGTTAGAATATTCTTTGGAGTTTTTCTTTGGGATTAGTTTTCTGAGGTAACATTGGGACTCTTTTAATTGTGATTTTATCATTTGGTTACAAGCTACCTGGACATGATTCTTTATAACTTTTGGAAATCACATGTCAAGACTATTTGACATCAGGTAGTCCAATGATTCTGGGATTCTCCCTCCTCCACCTATTTTGAAGGCCAATTACTTTTCCTAAACTTCACATTTCAATCTATTTTTTCACTCTTTGCACATTGATAACCTCTTTTTCTTAATGTGTCATAGGCTCATTGGCTCCTACTTTTCCAATTCTAATTTTTCAGGATTTAATATGTTCACTGAGTTTCTGTAACTTTATACAATTTTGATATATATGGGGTTATTTTCATTAGTATTTTACTAATCTATTAATTGTCTGGCCATCAATTTTGCACCCATTTTTCAATTCTTTTCCCAATTTTTCTGATACTGCTCTAGTTTTTACTAAATTGTTGATTTCTGAGTTGACATTGTAAGCTTCCCTGTCAGCATAGTAGCTTTGTATCATCTGTTTCTTTTTTGAGTTCCTTCATTTTCTTACCCACTTCTTTACTTTGGATTTTATGTTACATTTGGGCTCTGTTCTCCAGTAAAAGGGGATGACTGGCCTGAGCTTCTGTCTATTACATCCTTTTCCTTTCACACATCAATCTGTGGTTCCTCTAAGGTTTCTGGTGCCTCCAAAGTGGTCTCCACCCCGTAGAGGTCTGACCACCAGCCTACTGATCATGGCTCTGGTCTTTCTTCAGATAGAGCACATGCTCCATCCTGACTACTAACACTCCTCTTCATCTTGGAACTACGACTGTGAATTTCATAATGGACAACAGAGCTACCACTTAGCACCTGACCCTGTGCCCTGGGATAAATAAGCGATCTCCTTGCAATCCCTTTTCTATCCATGGCACTGGTGCCGCTGCTGCCTTTACTACCACTGCGCCTCCCAGCTGCTTCTTGCCTGCTGCCTGCCTGATGCTAGCATCTTTAGGGGCCATCCACATCCACCATGCCAAGAGCCAGCTCCATTCTGGGGTCTGCAAGCCTCTCCTGCCTCCTCATAAAATTCCTTGTGCTTGAAAAAGGAATCCTTGAGACATTTTCCTGAGTTTACTACTCAAAAACGAATTCAGTATTTCCTGTGATGCTCTTGTGGGAGAGATTTTGTGGAGGTTTGGCTTTTGTTGTGGCCTTTTGCCCTGCCACCTTCATTCTGCCCCCAATATGCAATGTTGTATATATCAAGACTAGTTTGAATGACAAAAGAAAACCATGAAAAGAACAAGAATAACTGTTAAAAATGTAATAAAATACAGCATTTCCCACAGAAAAGGTTGTTGTACCTTAAAAACCATGTAAGTACACAAGTTTCAAAAGCAAGCCATTTCTGAATTTGCATTATTGTATTTCTAAGGAGCAGATGTTGTTAAACATACTATGAATGCCAAAAGAAGTTTAAGGGAACAAAACCAGAGAATACAAGTGGACAAAAGGTTTTGAACATCAAATAACTCTACAGGGATTGCTCAAGTAAATTCTGTATCAGAATGCTTACCATTCTGGGGAAGACTGGGGGTGGGAATGTGGTACTCAAAGTTAAGACAAAAAACTAATATTAAAAATTATCTTTCCATTTTATTGCCTTGGAAAATTGAAAAAAATTTAAAAAGTGATTCTTTGCACAGTTGTCAGAGAATCAAATAAGATGATGAATGGCAAAGCACCTCAGTAAAATTAATATAAAAATAAATTTCTATTGTTATAAAGATGATAAATAAGAACATGAGTAGAAGGGTTATATCTCAAAGATGATCATAAAGTTATCACAGAACATGCAATATTCTGTCCTAAAAAAAGAATTATTAATGTTAGAGAAACAGTCCTTATGAAATATTTTATGATATTGTCAGCATGGAAATATAGAAATCCCCAGTTAACTTAGTTTAAAGGTAGAAACCCCAGGTTTTGACCTTGTCACAGGAGAGTTTCCCCCTGAGGGAGGGTCCCACTTCACCAGACAATAGACACCCACTTCAGGTGGGGAGGTAAAACCCACCAAGTAGCTCTTTTGTCTCCAGAAGCCTCTCCCAGTATATCACACCCTCCTTACAGAGGATCGAACTTGGGACCTTCAGCTTGTGAGACTGATATGCTACCTACTGCGCCAAAGCTGAAGCGGATGTCTATTGCCTGGTGAAGTGGGACCCTCCCTCAGGGGGAAACTCTCCTATGACAAGGCCAAAGCCTGGGGTTTCTACCTTTAAACTAAGTAAACTGAGGACTTCTATATTTCCATGTTGACAATATGAAAATGTTTCCTTCCTAAAATCTGCCTTTGGAATATCAATAGATTTTAGAAACTGAAACCACCAAAAAAGCCAAACAAAATTTTTCCTGGAAGAGTCTTTAGGAGACTGAGTGTCTCACTGGGAGGTGCCCTCCCAGAGAACATGGTAAAAGCATAGCATGAAGAAAACCTATAATGGGATGTCAGTCCAATCACTATCAGAATAGGAAGATGGCAGAGTGTCCAGTCTATGAGATTTGAGAAGGTAGGGTCAACAGAGAATGGCTTAGCTATGAGGCAATTGAGGAGAGATGGGCCCTGAGCAGGATCACACTTTCACCTTGACTATCCAATTTGGGAGAGGATTTAAATCATAGAAAGAGCTGAGATGGTGAGAGCCAGAAAACTGAAAGTGTCCAATTTCCTGGGATCTGACTATGCAGAATGTCAGGCCCAGGAGAAGCCAGAGAGAAGGGAATTTCAGAGCTGGCAATCCAATATACTATTAGAGGAGGATACCTTACTGTGGCTCCACAATATTGGAATTACTGTTTGCTACCTGCTTTCAAGTCCTTCTCCTTGATCTGGGAGCTTGAGGTTCTGGCTAGGATATTCCTGGCATTTCTCCTTTGGGGGTTTCTTTTCAGAGGTGACTGATGATACTTTTAATTGTGACTTTGCCCTTTGGTTACAAGCTATCTGGACATAGTTCTCTAAAACTTTTTGAAATCACATATCAAGGCTCTTTGGTTAATTGTGTTTGTCAGATAGTCCAGTGATTCTGGAATTCTCCCTCCATCTATTTTGTAGGTCAGTTGCTTTTCCTATACTTCACATTTTCATCTATTTGCCCCCCACTCTTTGCACATTGCACTGTTTTTCTTGATGTGTTATGGAAAATATTGAGGGAAATATACAGGATTCACAGTGGGAAAAATTGTGATCTTAAATAATTTAATTGCTAGTACATATATCATTTTATATACAAAATTGAATAAGTGAAAAAATTTAAATCATAGAATATGAGAGGAAAATAGGACTTTGACCCAAAAAAAGAGAAAGGGCTAGAAGAATCTTTAGAAAATATAATTTCTCTTTTTTTTCCGGACTTCTGGTCAAGATGGCGGCTTAGAAGCAGCGAAAGTTCAGACCTCGGAAATCCTTCCTTACTGATCACAAACAGAGTGCTCCTACGCCACCGAAATTCAAGCTGAACAACAGGATAGACCTGGGGAAACCTCCTCCTGGACCTGAACCAAAAGGTACGGCCCCCCAAAAGCTAGAACCCTAGATCACTCGGATCTAAGGGGTAGACAGAAAGAAGGTCCCAGGACCTATCCCCTCCAACCCAGAGTGCTGAGCCCACAGCAGCAGCGGGAACCTCAGGGCTCTGAGGACTCACCTTGAAAGCAACCTGAGCCAGTCTCCGGGGCACCCAACACAGACAGCAGGGAAACAGAGAGAGAAGGGGGAAGCTGGTAGCCCCCTGGCTGGGTCCTTCCATCTGAGTCTCAAGGGAGGCCCCAGCTTTAGGGCACCAGCTGAACCCAGTCCCATCAGGAGCCCTCAGAGCTACTGAAAGGACAGAAAACTCAGGGCTGGCAAAGGGGTTGCTCCGAAGAGCTTACCTTGAAAGTAACCAGGGCCAGTTTCCGGGCATTCAACACAGACTGTGGAGAAGGAGGTTGCTGCTTTTTTTTCTTCCTTTTTTTTGGCTCTGGGATCATTCAGCCCACACCACCTGAACCTAATCCCATCAGGAGCCCTCAGAGCTTCTGAAAGAACAAAAACCTCAGGGCTAGTGAAGGGATACCTTGAAAACAACCCGGGCCAGTCTCCAGGCATTCAACACAGACTGTGGAGGAGGAGGCTTATTGCATCAGGGCTCATTTGGCCCAAACCAGGTGAACCTAATCCCATCAGGAGCCCTCAGAGCCCAGAGAGGCCACTACCCCTCCCCCATTAGAGAGCAGGGTCTTCTGAAAAAAACAGAAACCTAGAGGGGAAGTCAAGATGGCAGCCTAGAAGGAGCATAGACCTGGCAGCCTGGCCAGAGCTTTGGAGATCCTCCATATCTGCTGCCTGACTACAGCGGTTGAGGGGACATGACAGAGGAGAGACTCTAAACGAACACTCTAATGCAAATATTAACAACATGGCAATGGGTTCGAAGCAAGAACATATGTGATACCCAGTGGAATCACGTGTCGGCTACGGGGGGTGGGGGGGAGGAAAAGAAAATGATCTTTGTCTTTAATGAATAATGCATGGAAATGATCAAATAAAATACTATAAAATTTAAAAAAAAGAAAATGATGGAGAAAATGCTAATAATGCAGATTAAAAATAAAAAATATATAATTTCTGGCATAGTAGTGTCTTCAAAGAGAATATACTTGAGATTTGGTAAATATTAGAATATAGACTTCCAGAGCTAGGACAGCAGTCCTCTAAGTGTGAAAAGCAGGAATTGATATAAAAGACAGAATAGCAGATGAGAGAAAATGTAGAACAGAGAATGAATGAACTTGGAGGGAACTGGATGGGACCCTAGAAAGGTAAGAGGGTATAGAACACAGTTTTCAGAACCCAAGAACAGATATTTTCTTATTTCATTGAATGTGAGCACACAAAATATAAGGCCTGGGAGAAGAGCATGTCAACGCAGGCCAGACACTTGGAAGAAAGGTTGTCAAAGCCAAGAAAGCCCTCAGAATATGATATTTCAGGGCTAGCTTTAGCCATGAAACCACAAGAGCTCTTAGAATAATGAATTTTAAAGGTCAGATGAACCTGAGATACTCAACATCATTATTGGGAAGATGTCTTGTTTATGTGCTTAGGAATACAAATCATGTAGAAAGCAAATTAAAATTGTAAAATGTTGAAAAAGGATATTTATGGTATTAAATAAAACTTTTATCTCTGTATAATATCAATAAGCACAATGGTGATTCTCTGGATTCAAAATTATGTCCTAAATCACATAGCCAAAGTAAAAGCTTGAATATTCTATACCTCATCAGATTTAAACAAATAAAAGGGGAAAAAGAAACTGAGCCCCCCCCCAAATAATTGCTTGCAGTGCTGTCAAGATGCTATACACACTAATATTATTGTTAATGAATAATATTTTTAATATTATTTTTTTAAGAAGAAGGTAAATACATAGGATTCAACAAGGAAACAAAGTGATTTTAAATAATTGTATTTGTAATAAATATGCCATCTAATAGCTAAAAACTTATTAAATAATTGAAAGTGAGGAGGAATCCACAGTATATCAAAGAATGGAAAGGTTTTTTAACATAATTAAGTAGACTGGGAGGGACTTTAGAAAAATACATCTGACTTTCAAGAGAATATATTAGAAGATAGAACTTAGAATGGAGAATTTCAGTGCTAGAATGTCAGTCATCCAGGCTCTATCAGAAATTAGAGTTGACATAGTATCCAAAACATGGGACTTGAGAAGATACAACCAATGTAGAATGTCTGAGAGCCTGGAGGTAATTTCAAATCAATGGAGTCTGAGCTAGACATCACCATCTGATCTAGAATATCAAACTTAGGAGGGTTTTTAGATCACAGATCTCACAGAAAGTGAGAGATAGCTAAAAGCAGACAAAAGAAATTATCTGGTTCTATGGGATGTGAACACACAGAATGTCAGGCCCAGAAGAAACCATAGAGAAGAGAATGTTGAGGCAGACAGGTGCTTAGGAAAAAAAAAGAATATTTGAGTACACAAACAATAAGGACAGGCAATTTCAAGACAAACTTGGGCCAAAAAATTGTATGATTTCAGAACTGGGAGGGTTCTTTGAACATAGGTTATCAGAGCACAGATGGTTCTGAGAATATAAGATTATTATTGATAAGAATGAGTTTTATTTCTATGCTCAGAGTTGCACCTAGGACAAGTAAATAAATACTCCCAAAAAGGTTTATTTCAAGTATGAGGAGCAATTTACATTGTATTATATTATAATTCATATCAGCACAATAGTGATCCTCTGAATTACAATTCATGTCCAGCATAACCTGGGAGGAAGAAAGGGAGAGGGAGAGGGAGAGGGAGAGAGGGAGAGGGAGAGAGAGAAAGAGAGAGAGAGAGAGAGAAGGAGAGAAGGAGAGAAGGAGAGAAGGAGAGAAGGAAGGAAGGAAGGAAGGAAGGAAGGAAGGAAGGAAGGAAGGAAGGAAGGAAGGAAGGAAGGAAGGAAGGAAGGAAGGAAGGAAGGAAGGAAGGAAGGAAGACAAAGTAATTGCATACAATGTTCTCATGAGCTGCTATACATGTTACTATCATTGTTAATGAATGGGCCTGTTACATTTGGTTGCACAAGGGGAGCAATTTGTGATTTTAAATCATTGTATTGTATTGCCAATAAACACAATCCATCTAATATAATAAAACTGATTAAATAATTGAAAAGGAAAACATACTGTAGAATATTAAAGAACAGAAAGGATTTTGAACATAAAATCACTAGGCTAGGAAAGTCTTTAGAAAATAGAATGTTCAACCTTGGAGGTGCCTTACAAGACAACACATTGGAGGATGGATATTAGTTGTCAGTCAAGGGATGTCAGTCAAGGCTATCGGAATAGGAAGTTGGCATAATGTCTAGATGATGAAACTTGAGAAAGTATGTCCAACAGAGAATGCTTAAATTTCATGGATAAAATTTAGAATCAATGGCCTGAGTTGTGGAGGAAATGGTTAGACACAAAACTGAAATCATCACATTTGAAATAATCTGAGCACATAGAATGTCAGGCCTGGGAGAAGTCAGAGGAAATAGAATATCAGCATTAGGAAGGCACTTAGAAAAAGGAATATAAGCACTGACAGGGCAATTTCAAGACTGGCCTTGTTCATAAAACCTCAAAGTCAGAGCTTGGAGAATTCCTAATTGACAAGATTATCAGAGCTCAGATAATCCTGAGAAAACACAATACTGTCCCTAGGAAGGAGTTTTGCTTCTTATGAGGAAGGGCAGGCAAATTCACAGAAATAAAGTCGATTTAGGGTATAAGCTACTATATCTATATATTTCAGTATAATTGATATCAGTACAATTCTGATGCCCTTCATTGAAACTCATATACCAAAGATGAAAGGTGAACATATATATGGCATTTAACCTGGTTCCCACTTTTTAAAAGAGGAAAAGAAAAGGAAATAAATAGCCCATTAATTACTTACAGGTTAAGGTTGTTGTATATATCAATATAATTGTTATTGAGTGGTCAGTATTCATTGGAAAAAATAAAGTATATACCCTGATTTCAAAAAAGAAAGAATTTGTGCTCTCAAATAGCAATATTGTATATATATATATAATTTGATAAACTAAAACTGAATAAGTAAGTAAAAAGGAAAAAATCAATCACAGATTGGATGTGGAAGGGGATTTTAACCATAAAGTTATACAGCTAGGGGAGTCTTTAGAAAATTGAATGTCTAATTTGGAAGAACTTTCAAGAGAATATGTTTGGAACTTAATCCAGGCTGTCTGTTACCAGATAAAGAGTCTAATGTCTAATGTCTGAATGTCTAAACTTGGTGGTGATTTAGAATGAATGGAGCCTGAGCAAGATGGCATCATCCAACATAGATTATTGAGAGTGGGAGGGGATTTAAATCACAGAAAGAGAGATGGTGAGAGTCAGAGAACTAAAATTGCCTAATTCCGTGGGATATGAGAACACAGAATGCCAGGCCCAGAAAAAACCACAGAGAAGGGAATGTCAGAGAAAGCACAGCACTTGGAGTATGAGAGATCACAGAGCCCTTATGAACTGCAATTTCAGGACTAGCCTGGGTCATACAACTGCACCCAGTCAGAGCTGGGGAAACTCTTAGAACAAAGATTATCAGAGAATGTTTGGTCCTGGGAAAACATCATTTCATTGGTGGGAAGAAATTCTGTTTCTGTGCTCACAGTTCTAATTATTGGGGAGCAATAAGTAAATTTAAAAACCAATATCAAAATATATTTAGGGAACGGCATTCCACCTATGTTTCAATGTATTTTTTATCAGTACCATGATAATGCTCTGATTTCAAAATTGGGTTCCAAATAGTCGATGTAGAAAGATAAATATATATTACCTAAAAAAGATGAAAACTGGGGGAAGATTATAATTCACTAAGAAAAATAAAATGTCATGTACCAATTTAATCCAGATACTGCTACTATTCATGAGGAATTGGAAACATTTTTAAAATAAGGCATTAAAGACCCAGTTTTAAAGGTGACAACATTCACTATTTTAAATAATTGCATTGCTACAAAATATTGTGACAAGGAAATCACTTTAAAAGACTGATATATATTAATTTAAGGTCGCCAAGGAATTCAGCTATGTAATTCCTAAATGAAAACTTAAGTCAGCAGTCAATCTTTTATGGAGTTTAATTACAATAGGAGGAAGAAAGGAATTAGAGATAGAGAGAGAGAAAAGGGAGAGAAGGGAATAGAGCTTAAATACCCCTTCTGTTTAGGCTGGGCCAAAAGGCCCAAGCCCTTAGATAGCTGGGGCAAAGAAAAGAGATCAGTCCCTATTACTCACGTGACCAAAATGGAGAAACAGTCTCAGAGGCCCCCACCTTCAGCTTCCTTCAGAGCAAGCTTCTCAGAGCACACACCAACCACTCAGACCAACTCCTCAACCACCACCTCGAGTCTTCAGACCCCCCTATCCTTAAGGAAACCCATCCAAGTTCCCTCCCCTCAGTCCTCACATCTACCAATCACCTGTCCATCAATTTCCCTGTGCCAAGGGAGGCTCTAGCTTAACCCAGGACCGCCCAGAGGTCTCTGGCTTTGCACATGTCTGTTGAAGGTCATATTTTCAAATAATTAAATCTTTGATCCTTTGCTACAGCCCTTTCTAAATCCTGTTAACCTGAGTAGGGTAGAGATTGAAATAATTAAATTTTGATCTAGGCTGCAGCCCTTACTCAATCCTGTTAGGACTGAATAGGGTGAAGATTGATTCCAAGTATCTCCATTGTATCAATTCTAAAATCAATCATGACTCAAAGAAATTCCTGTTCTATGCTTAAGCATAGGTCAAAGTCCTTTCCATTGTTCAGCAAAAGGTTTTTGTCCTAAAGTAATCTTAAGAAGGGAGAAGGAGGAACCTCCCATGCCAATGGGGTTCACATTCCAATAGTCAAGACCCACTATCAATAGGAAATTTTTCAAGTATGAAATTTCCCAATGGTGAAATTTCCAACATTTATAAGTCTAAGAAATTTTGAGGTTTACAATATGTATAACTAAATATAATAAAACTCAATAAATGAATGATTAGTAAAGACAAAAACCTTGCATATCGATAGATTAAGTAGAATTGGAAAAACAATGGCAGGGTGGGAGATTCTTTAGAAACAGTTGACTTGGAGATGTTCACAAAGGAATATCCTGAAGGTTGAGTAGAACTTAAAATAGAAAATTTCTACACTGGAATGAAAGTCCAACTCAAGATGGTAGAAATGGATTTTCAAATAGAAACCACCAAATTTGGGAAGGAATGTAGGACAAATAATATCACAACAGTGAGGCATCTTGCAACATCAAATTCAAGTGGCTAACATGACCGCAAAAGAAAGTAATCAATGTTGGAGGGGATGTGACAAAACAGGGACATTGATGCATTGCTGGTGGAGTTGTGAATTGATCCATCCATTGTGGATTGCAATTTGGAACTATGTTCAAAAAAGAGATAATAAGGAAAAAGACTTGTACCAAAATATTTACAGCCACTCTCTTTGTGGTGGCAAAAAAATGGCAAATGAGGGGATGCCCTTCGATTGGGGAATGACTGAACAAATTGTGGTATATGTTGGTGATGGAATACTATTGTGCTAAAAGGAATAATAAACTAAAAGGGCCTCCAAGAAGTGATGCAGAATGAAATGAGCAGAACCAGGAGAACATTGTACACAGAGACTGATACACTGTGTTACAATCACATGTAATGAACTTCTCTACTAGCAGCAATGCAATGACCCAGGGCAATTCTGAAGGACTTATGAGAAAGATGTTGTCCACATCCAGAGAAAGAACTGTGGGAGCAGAAATGCAGAAGGAAAACAACTGCTTGATCACATGGGTCGATGGGGATAGGATTGGGTAGACTCTAAATGATCACCCCAGTGCAAATACTAATAATATGGAAATAGGTCTTAATTAATGATGCATGTAAAACCCAGTGGAATTGTGCATTGGCTATGGGAGGGGAGGGAAAGAACATGAATCATAATCAATAAAATAAAATTAATATTAAAAAAAACATCAAATGTGAGAGATGTTCAGAGCCTGAGAACAGGGCTGTCATAATACAAAATGTGAAACCTGGGAAAAGCCAGAGAGGAGAGAGTCGTTAGAGATGGCAGAGAACTTCAAAGAAGGGAGAAAAGAGCCAGGAAAGTACCTATGACATATAATTACAGGACTAGCTTAGACCATAACACCTACATTATCAGAGCTGGGAAGGTTCTTAGAACAGGAATTACCACAACTCAGATGGTCCTGAAAACACATAGTATTATTGTGGGAAATGAATCTTATTTTTCTATTCAGTTTTAACTGTAGGGTTCTAAAATCAAACTCACATATAAGCGAAGAAGACATCTTCAATTGAGAATTTAAGAAGATCATGTGAATCTGGGCACAGTCATGCCCCTGAGTACATGGGCATCCACTGTGAAAAATGATAGAAAAATTTCTATGGACTCAAGAGAGGAAGGGGTGGGGTGTCATGTGAGGGGTGAGGCTTGGTCATACATAAGATTCCAACTTCATTTTGGTTAGTATCACCAGAGCACTTTGGTTACTCTTGGTAGTCCCCCTAATCCCCACTAGCCCAAGCCCAAACTGATTAAGAGCAAAAAAGCCTTAAAGCTAGGCATACCAGGATGTGGGATCTGGAAGGAGGGGCTCACACTGTCCAGAAAGGAGAATATTAAAAACTGCTATTAATACATATTGTATTAATTGTATAATTCTCCTCATTTCCCTTTCATTCACTTGAGAAATACAGGGTCTCCTCAATGAATCACTAATTGGTATGACAAACACTTTGCTGGGGATTTTTAACTGTGAAACTTAGGTGTTTTGACATAGTGGGAATAGTGTGAGGGGGAAAAGGGAAGAGAAGTTGACAGATTCATGAACAGGAGCTGTTGGGAGCAGTCCCTTCTGGTAAGAAGGTCTTACATAGGGCAGACAATTTTTTTCTGCTAAAATTTCTTCCAAAAAAGCTCAGTCATGTGGTGAAAACTAGCTCAAACCTTCTGGTCTTAATCTCATTCATATGAAAAATATCAAATTAAGAAACTCCACCCTAAAAGAGTTTCCCTACTCCTTGCTGCTCCTATCCTTATTCAAACCAGATGATTGATTAAGAAACTGCCGATCGACTTCCGGTCAAGATGGTGGCTTAGAAGCAGCGAAAGTTCAGACCTCAGAAACCCTTCCTTACGGATCGCAAACAGGGTGCTCCTAGGCCACCGAACAACAACAGGATAGACCTGGGGAAACCTCCTCCTGGACCTGGATCAAAAGGTACCACACCCCAAAAGCTAGAACCCTAGATCACTCGGATCTAAGGGGTAGACAGAAAGAAGGTCCCAGGACCTATCCCCTCCAACCCAGAGTGCTGAGCCCACAGCAGCAGCGGGAACCTCAGGGCTCTGAGGACTCACCTTGAAAGCAACCTGAGCCAGTCTCCGGGGCACCCAACACAGACAGCAGGGAAACAGAGAGAGAAGGGGGAAGCTGGTAGCCCCCTGGCTGGGTCCTTCCATCTGAGTCTCAAGGGAGGCCCCAGCTTTAGGGCACCAGCTGAACCCAGTCCCATCAGGAGCCCTCAGAGCTACTGAAAGGACAGAAAACTCAGGGCTGGCAAAGGGGTTGCTCCGAAGAGCTTACCTTGAAAGTAACCAGGGCCAGTTTCCGGGCATTCAACACAGACTGTGGAGAAGGAGGTTGCTGCTTTTTTTTCTTCCTTTTTTTTGGCTCTGGGATCATTCAGCCCACACCACCTGAACCTAATCCCATCAGGAGCCCTCAGAGCTTCTGAAAGAACAAAAACCTCAGGGCTAGTGAAGGGATACCTTGAAAACAACCCGGGCCAGTCTCCAGGCATTCAACACAGACTGTGGAGGAGGAGGCTTATTGCATCAGGGCTCATTTGGCCCAAACCAGGTGAACCTAATCCCATCAGGAGCCCTCAGAGCCCAGAGAGACCCCTCCCCTCTTAGAGAGCAGGGTCTTCTGAAAGAACCAGCTGAACCTAATCCCATCAGGAGCCCTCAGAGCCCAGAGAGACCCCTCCCCCTTTAGAGAGCAGGGTCTTCTGAAAAAAACAGAAACCTAGAGGGGAAGTCAAGATGGCAGCCTAGAAGGAGCATAGACCTGGCAGCCTGGCCAGAGCTTTGGAGATCCTCCATATCTGCTGCCTGACTACAGCGGTTGAGGGGACATGACAGAGGAGAGACTCTAAACGAACACTCTAATGCAAATATTAACAACATGGCAATGGGTTCGAAGCAAGAACACATGTGATACCCAGTGGAATCACGTGTCGGCTACGGGGGGTGGGGGGGAGGAAAAGAAAATGATCTTTGTCTTTAATGAATAATGCATGGAAATGAACAAATAAAATACTATAAAATAAAAAAAAGAAACTGCTCAACTGATCAACAGGCTGAAGGAGGAATCTAAAAGAATATGAGGATCTGACCTTTAAAATAAGTCCTTTTCATTAAACATTTTAATCTTTTCCAGTATCTGACATTTATCTTGTTCATTCTTCATCTCAGGCTTCAAGTCCCAGAAAGAAAAGAAACTTAGTTTATTACCTATAATTGTAAGATCGATATATTCATGAAATTCAAATAATTGCTGAGAAATTAGAAATTTCAGAACCCAGTGTTTACAACTTGTCATAAGAACATGCTCAAGGCCTTTGTATCCCATTAGTAACAATTATTTGATGTGTATAGTCATCTGATCTTGCCAAAAATTTTCACTCCAATTATTTACTCTAATTATTCACCTTGTATAGAATTCTATATTACCCTACAGGGAAGTTGAGAGGGGAAACCCAAGGGTGGGGAGAGGGGCAGGGAGTATCAAAAGGGAGGGAAATGGAGGGAGAAGGGAATTTAATAGATCTAGATATTCACCTTAGTGCTCATTTAGGAGGAAGAAATACTGCTAAGGATTCAATCCGATACATAAGCACCTAGGTAACAACACCCTTTGTAAGAAAATGATTGTATGCCTAAGTTTGATGGTCACCCAAATGAATTTACACAGAAGATGCTTATATTCTACTCCTATTGTAACAACAGACTCGGGATGGGTGTGTAAATAGACTAGGTAAATTATTCCAAATTGTATTAAGTGCGTTATCTGTAGAAAAACATATTCAGTTACTAGCCAGGCCCAAATGAACTAGATAGCCACATAGACCACTCTTTCAGATCTTCTTCAAACCCCTGTATAATTGGCTTTTATTTCCGAACATTCTCTTTATAGTCACATATTAAATTAACAAATGTAAGTAAAATTGGATGCCTCTTTGAGGTAACCCAAGACAGATCATTAATCACTCTTAATTAAGATAACAGATTACATTGAAATTCTTTTATAGACCAGAAAAATGTTCCTGATGTAACCTCACTAAATAGTAGAATTATATCCTTATTTCACAAATTCCAACATCACTGTCTAATTATTCCCATACCATTCTGAGATATTTGAAGGATCTTATCTTATGTATCAATATATAATTAATAACATCAGTCATATGACAAGCCCAAATACTATTCCTATCCCAAATTTACTTTGTTGTTTCAAGGGTATGTAAAGGACTACAATTACAGGTTGAATAGCTCAGATCTTACAAATTGTAGCTTAGATGTATTCTAGCCTTTGTCTATGAGATAAAGATTTAATATCATGTTCATATATTCCACTGATTGCTTACCATGATTATAGATAGTTATCATAAAAGATGACTATAGTATAGGGAAGGATGGTCCTCTAGCCTGACATCAACTCTAGGCAAGAATCCTGTAAGAATCCAATTACATTGACAAAAATGCCACAGCAAGGCTTAGAATCAAGTTAGGTGGGGAAATTTTTCCATTCAAGAGGAAATATCACACTAGGGAAATCAAGTTATAAGAGGCTTACCTTAGTCCATGCCAAAAAGTCACTGTCTCAGCTTCCCATCAAGACAGAAGTCTACCTCCAGTTCACAGATGTCACCCTCATAGGGCTGCTGGCATTATGGATCATTGACTCAATAGCACTTCCTGATGATCATATCTGGAGTCAGAAGCAGAATAATACAAATTAGAGTCCCACAAGAATTTTGAACGACAGGAGGCAGAGTCAAGATGGCAGTGTAGAGGCAGCAAAAGTTCAGACCTCTAAAAACCCTTCCTTACTGATTAAAAACTAAATGCTCCTAGGGGACTGAAAACCAAAACTAACAACAGGACAGAGCTAAGGAACCCTCCTGATAGACTCAACTTAAAACATACACCCCCAAAAAGCCTGAATTCAAGAACACTTGGGATTAAGGGGAAGAAAGAAGGAAGGTCCCAGGACCTCTCCCCCACCTAGAGCACTGAGGCTCTAGCGGTGACTAGAACCTCTGGGCAGGCAAGGATGCTACTATGGAGGGAGTACCTTGTAGGCAAAGCTGTGCCAGGCTCAGAGCTTCGAACACAGGCAATGGGGAAGCAGTTGGAGAAGAAGCGCAGAGCTGGCAGCCTAGTTGCAGCAGCAGAGACACTCCATATTGTCCCCTTTCCCAAGGTTTTGGCCTCAGGGCACATCCAGCTCTGCAAGTTCAACTCATCTGGGCTTAATCTCATCAAGCCTTAAGAGGGCAGAGAAGCTCAAGCTCCAACACCCCTCCCCAACAAACTGCTCTGAGAGATTTGCTGACTAAGCTCCAAGGGTGAAGGCTGACAGAAAAGCCCAAAACCATAGATCCAGCACATAATGAGAGGAGCAAGCATGCATGCAACTGCAGGGGGAAGAGAAGGGGGAAATATGAGAAAACAACAGAAAAAGATAAAAGAAATTACATATCGACAGCTTCTACCCAGGCAATGAACAAAGAGCAAATGTAACAGAGGAGGATGAAGGAACACCAAGCAAAAACACAGAAACTCAAGCAAATTGGACACAGGCTTTGGAAGAACTGAAAATACAATTCAAAACATAATTAATAAAGGCTGAGGACAACTGGGAAAAGAACTTAAAAAGCAAGATAAGTCATCTGGAAACAGAAAATAGTGTCTTGAAAGCCAAAATTAATGAGCTTGAAAATGAGGCAAAGGAGATGAAAGATGAGGCAAAGAAAATGAAAGCTGGGGCAAACAAGATGAAAGATAACCTCCAAAGGAAATCAGACCAGAAGGAGAGGGATGACCAAAAAGCCAGGGATGAAATCCAGTCTCTAAAAAACAGAATACAACAATTAGAAGCAAGTGACTTCACAAGGCAGCAGGACACTATAAAACAAAATCAAAAGAATGAAAAATTGAGGAAAATATGAAGCATCACATTCACAAAACAGAAGATTTATAAAATTGTTCCAGGAGACACAACTTAAGAATAATTAGTCTACCAGAAGACCATGACAAAAGAAAAAGCCTGGACATCATCCTATGGGAAATTATCCAAGAAAACTGCCCCGACATTCTAGAACAAGAGTGAAAGGGGAGATTGAAAGAATCCAAAGATCTTATACTTAATTCCCAACTGACAATACCCAGGAATGTTATAGCCAAATTCAAGAAGTATCAGACCAAAGAAAAAATATTACAAGCTGCTAAGAAGAAGTCATTCAGATACCATGGAACTACAGTGAGGATAACAGAGGATCTGGCTGCATCTACACTGAAGGACCAAAAGGCATGGAATATGATATCCTGGAAAGCAAGGAAACAAGGTCTACAACCAAGAATCAACTACCCAGCAAAACTGAATATATTGTTATAGGGGAAAGTATGGTCATTTAATAAAATAGAAGAATTCTAATCACTTGTAAAGAAAAGACCAGACCTGATCAGAAAATTCAATGCCCAAACATAGAACTCAAGAGAATTATCAAAAGTTAATTTAAAAAGGGGGGAAAAAACAAAAACAAACAAACCCATTTTTAAGATACCCAATAAGCTAAAATGACATGTATCCCTATAGGTAAAGAAGACATTGGTAACTTTTAAAATTTGTTATTATCACCTGGGTAGCTAGAAGAATTATATTTAGAGGGAACAGTGACAAACTGTATAGGATAAAAGGCCAATACATAAATATGTATATAGGTAAACATATAGATATATATATACAACTAGAGTTTAAAAAAGGTTAATACTAAGAGAAATGGGAAAAGAAAAAATGGGATAAATTTATATGTCACAAAGAAGCACATGGCAAGGGGGGAGAACATCAATACACTGGAAGGGTAAAGAGGATGGAGATAGGAAACACTCAACTCTTACATGAATTGTAATTGACTCAAAGAGGGAATAACAATCAAATACATTGGGGCAGAGAATTGATTTGCACCCTATAGAGAAGCAGAAGGGCAACAAATGGACTGGTGGTGAGTGAAGCAATACAAGAGAGGGTGAGGGTGGGGGAGTAGTTTAAAAATACTGTAAAGAAAATAAGAGGAGAATAAGAAGGGAGGGGTAGAAAGGGAAGTAAAATAAGGGTGGGAATTAGGGGGACTGATTGAAAACAAAACACTGGTGTAGAAGGAAATAGTGAAAGAAGAAAGGGCAGGACTAGGAGAGGAAATCAAACTGCTGGGAAATACACAGCTGGTAATCATAATTCTGAATGTGAATGGAATGAACTCACCCATAAAACACAAGCAAAGAGCAGAGTGGATTAGAAACCACAACCCTACCATATGCTGTCTACAAGAAACACACATGAGAAAGGTAGAAATACATAGGGTAAAAGTAAGAGCATGAAGCCAAATCTATAGGGCAGCAATTGATAAAAAGAAGGCAGGAGCCGCAATCAGGTTATCTGACAAAGCGAAAGTAAAAATAGATCTAGTTAAAAGAGATAGGGAAGGTAATTCCATCCTGATAAAAGGCAGTATAGACAATGAGAATATATCTGTGCTCAATATGTATGCACCAAATAGCATAGCATCCAAATTTCTAAAAGAGAAACTAGTGGAGCTCAAGGATGCAATAGACAGAAAAACTATACTAGTGGGAGATCTGAACCTACCTCTATTAGAACTAAATAAATCAAACAAAAAAATAAATAAGAAAGAGGTAAGAGAAGTGAATGAAATCTTAGAAAAATTAGAGTTAGTAGATATGTGGAGAAAAATAATAGGGACAAAAAGGAATACACATTCTTTTCAGCAGCACATGATATATTCACAAAGATCGACCATGTACTAGGGCATAAAAACATTGCAAACTAGTGCAAAAGAGCAGAAATAATAAATGCAACCTTCTCAGACCACAATGCAATGAAAATAATAATTAGTAAGGCTACATGGAGAAGAAAATAAAAAATTAATTGGAAATTAAATAATACGATTTTCCAAAATCAGTAAGTTAAAGAACAAATCAGAGAAACAATTAATAACTTCATAGAAGAAAATGACAATGATGAGACATCCTTTCAAAATCTATGGGATGCAGCCAAAGCATTACTTAGGGGGAAATATATATCCTTGAGTTCATATATTAACAAACTAGATTGGGCAGAGGTCAATGAATAGGGCAAACAAATTAAAAAACTAGAAAGTGAACAAATTAAAAATCCTCAGATGAATACTAAATTAGAGATCCTAAAAATCAAAGGAGAAATTCATAAATATGAACTATTGATTTAATAAATAAGACTAGAAGCTGGTACTTTGAAAAAAAAACAAATAAAATTGACAAAGTACTGGTCAATGTAATTTTAAAAAGGAAAGAAAACCAAATTGACAGTATCCAAGATGAAAAGGGAAACCTCACCTCTAATGAAGAGTAAATTGAGGCAATCACTAATAATTATTATGCCTAATTTTGTGGCAATAAATATGGAGATCTAGGTGATATGGATGAATATTTACAAAAATATAAATTGCCTAGACTAACAGAGGAAGAAATAGAATACCTAAACAACCCATATCATAAAAAGAAATTGAGCAAGCCATCAAAGAACTCCCTAAGAAAAAATCCCCAGGTCCAGATGGATTCACAAATGAATTCTATCAAGCATTCAAAGAACAACTAATCCCATATTATACAAACTGTTTGACAGAAGAAGCAAAGAAGATGTTCTACCAAATTCCTTTTACAACACAAATATGGTACTGATTCCAAAGCCAGGCAGGTCAAAAACAGAGAAAGAAAACTACAGCTCAATCTCCTTTATGAACATAGATGCAAAAATCTTAAATAGGATACTAGCAAAAAGATTCCAACAAGTGATCACAAGGGTTAATCATTATGACCAGGTAGGATTCATACCAGGAATGAAAGGATGGTTCAAAATTAGGAAAACCATTCACATAATTGACCATATTAGCAAGCAAACCAATAAAAATCACATGATTTATCAATAGATGCAGAAAAAAACTTTAACAAAATACAACACTCATTCCTATTGAGAACACTAGAAAGCATACAAATAGAAGGGCCTTTCCTAAAAATAACAAACAGTATATATCTAAAAGCATCAGCAAACATCATCTGCAATGGGGATAAACTAGAAGCCTTCCCAATAAAATCAGGAGTGAAATAAATATGCCCATTATCACCTCTATTATTTAACATTGTACTAGAAACACTAGCTGTATCAATTAGAGAACAAAAAGAAATTGAAAGTATTAAATTAGGCAATGAGGAGACCAAGCTATCACTCTTTGTAGATGATATGATGGTCTACTTAAAGAATCCTAGAGAATCAACTAAAAAGCTAGTGGAAATAATCAACAACTTTAGCAAAGTTACAAGATACAAAATAAACCCGCATAAGTCATCAGCATTTCTATATATCTCCAACACATCTCAGCAGCAAGAATTAGAAAGGGAAATTCCATTTAAAATCACCCTAGACAATATAAAGTACTTAGGATAAAGTACTAGACAATATAAAGTACTTAGGACAATCTGCCAGGACAAGCACAGGAACTATATGAACACAACCACAAAACACTCTCCACACAATTAAAACTAGATCTAAACAATTGGAAAAATATAGATTGCTCATGGGTAGGACAAGCTAACATAATAAAAATGGCAATCCTACCCAAATTAATTTATTTATTTACTGACATACCCATTGAACTACCAAAAATTTTTTTTACTGAATTAGAAAAAACCATAACAAAGTACATTTGGAAGAACAAAAGATCAAAGATATCCAGGGAAATCATGAAAAAAATGCAAAGGAAGGTGGCCTTGCAGTCCCAGATCTCAAACTATACTATAAAGCAGTGGTCATCAAAACAATTTGGTACTGGCTAAGAGACAGAGAGGAGGATCAGTGGAATAGACTTTGAGTGAGTGACCTCAGCAAGACAATAAGCCCAAGGATCCCAGCTTTTAGGACCAAAATACACTATTTGATAAAAACTACTGGGAAAATTGGAAGATAGTATGGGAGAGATTAGGTTTGGTTCAACACCCTATCCCAAGATAAACTCAGAATGGGTGAATGACTTGAATATAAAGAAGGAAACTATAAGTAAATGATATATTAATTATATATATTATATATATAACAATTTCATTGAAGAAAATGACAATGATGAGATATCTTTTTAAAACCTATGGGATGCAACCAAAGCAGTACTCAGGGGAAAATTTATTTCCTTGAGTTCATATATTAACAAACTAGAGAGGGCAGAGGTCAATGAATTGGGCATGCAAATTAAAAAACTAGAAAGCAGTGGTCATCAAAACAATTTGGTACTGGATAAGAGACAGAAAGGAGGATCAGTGGAATAGACTTGGGCTGAATGACCTCAGCAAGACAGTCTATGACAAACCCAAAGACCCCAGCTTTTGGGACCAAAACCCACTATTAGACAAAAACTGCTGGGAAAACTGGAAGACAGTGTGGGAGAGAGTAGGTTTGGATCAACACCTCACACCCTACACCAAGATACACTCAGAATGAGTGAATGACTTGAACATAAAGAAGGAAACTATAAGTAAATTAGGTGAATAGTATACATGTCAGACCTTTGGGAAGGGAAAGATTTTAAAACCAAGCAAGACATAGAAAGAGTCACAAAATGTAAAATAAATAATTTTGACTACATCAAATTAAAAAGGTTTTGTACAAACAAAACCAATGTAACCAAAATTAGAAGGGAAGCAACAAATTGGGAAACAATCTTCATAACAAAAACCTCTGACAAAGGTCTAATTACTCCTAAATCAATTGTACAAAAAATCAAGCCATTCTCCAATTGATAAATAGGCAAGGGACATGAATAGGCAGTTTTCAGCCAAAGAAATCAAAACTATTAATAAGCACATGAAAAGTGTTCTAAATCTCTGATAATCAGAGGGATGCAAATCAAAACTACTCTGAGGTATCACCTCACACCTAGCAGATTGGCTAACATGACAGCAAAGGAAAGTAATGAATGTTGGAGGGGAAGTGGCAAAGTAGGCACATTAATTCATTGCTGGTGGAGTTGTGAATTGATCCAACCATTCTGGAGGGCAATTTGGAACTATGCTCAAAGGGCAATAAAAGACTGTCTTCCCTTTGATCAGGCCATAGCACTGCTGGGTCTGTACCCCAAAGAGATAAGGAAAAAGACTTGTACAAGAATATTCATTGCTGTGTTCTTTGTGGTGGCAAAAAAACTGGAAAATGAGGGGAAGTCCTTCAATTGAGGAATGGCTGAACAAATTGTGGTATATGTTGGTGATGGAATAGTATTGTGCTCAAAGGAATAATAAACTGGAGAAATTTCATGGGAACTGGAACAACCTCCAGGAAGTGATGCAGAGCGAAAGGAGCAGAACCAGGAAAACATTGTACACAGAGACTGATACACTGTGGTACAATTGAATGTAATGGACTTCTCCATTAGTTGCAGTGCAGTGATCCTGAACTACTTGTAGGGATCTATGAGAAAGAACACTATCCACATTCAGAGGAAAAACTGTGGGAGTAGAAACACAGAAGAAAAACAACTGCTTGATTATATGGGTCGAGGGGGGATATGGTTGAGGATGTAAACTCTAAATGAACATCCTAGTGCAAACATCAACAACATGGAAATAGGTTCTGACATGCTGACTATGGGAAGGATAGGGGGAGGGAAGGGAGGAAAAGAATATGATTCTTGTAACCAAGGAATAATGTTCTAACTTGAGTAAAAAATAAATTAAAATTAAATTAAAAAAGAATCTTGAACAACAAATTCCAATAATCATAGCTTTGGGTGGATTGAGTTTTTAAGTCTCAAGTATTGTAGATTGACCTCTTAATTTAGTCCCTGAGACTGAATGAAGCCTGTTAAGACTAAATTGGCTCAATATGGAACTTCAATATATAACTTCACCCCAGATGTAACCTTATAATCCAAAATAAATAGTCCTGAATTATAAATAGAATCCTAATTTCTAATTAATTACTTCTCACATCAAAGAGAGTCTGAAATGGGGTTAGGGACAAGGAATTCCACATAGCAGCAAATTCTTGCACAGGGTTTTTTGGTCATAAGAAAAAAGATTTTCTTCAAGTTGCATTAGTATGTGTGTATACCTTTTCCCACACAGTAATTAATTATCAATTTCATTTTTAAAATATACTTAAATAAACCCACATAAGTCATCAGCATTTCTATATATCTCCAACACAGCTCAGCAGCAAAAACTAGAAAGAGACATCCCATTCAAAATCACCTTAGATAAAATAAAATACCTAGGAATCTATCTCCTGAGACAAACACAGGAACTATATGAACACAACTACAAAACACTCTCCACACATCTAAAACTAGACTTGAGCAATTGGAAAAACATTAACTGCTCATGGATAGGACGAGCCAATATAATAAAAATGACCATCCTACCCAAACTTATTTATCTATTTAGTGCCATACCCATGGAACTCCCAAAATATTTCTTTACTGATTTAGAAAAAACCATAACAAAATTCATTTGGAATAACAAAAGATCAAGGATATCCAGGGAAATAATGAAAAAAAAAACACAAATGATGGGGGCCTTGCAGTCCCAGACATTAAACTATATTACAAAGGAGAAGTCATCAAAACAATTTGGTACTGGATAAGAGACAGAAAGGAGGATCAGTGGAATAGACTGGGGGCAAGAGACCTCAGCAAGACAGTATACGATTAACCCAAAGATCCCAGGTTTTGGGACAAAAATCCACTATTCGATAAAAACTGCTGGGAAAATTGGAAGACAGCGTGGGAGAGATTAGGAATTGATCAACACCTCACACCCTACACCAATATAAATTCAAAATGGGTGAATGACTTAAACATAAAGAAGGAAACCATAAGTAAATTGGCTAAACACCGAATAGTATACATGTCAGGCCTTTGGAAGGGGAAAGACTTTAAAACCAAGCAAGACATAGAAAGAGTCACAAAATGTAAAATAAATAATTTCGACTACATCAAATTAAAAAGCTTTTGTACAAACAAAACCAATGTAACTAAAATCAGAAGGGAAACAACAAATTGGGAAAAAATTTTCATAAAAACCTCTGACAAAGGTTTAATTACTCAAATTTATAAAGAGCTAAATCTATTGTACAAAAATCCAAGCCATTCTCCAATTGATAAATGGGCAAGGGACATGGATAGGCAGTTTTCAGATAAAGAAATCAAAACTATTAATAAACACATGAAAAGTGTTCTAAATCTCTTATAATCAGAGAGATGCAAATCAAAACAACTCTGAGGTATCACCTCACACCTAGCAGATTGGCTAACATGATAGCAAAGGAAAGTAATGAATGCTGGAGGGGATGTGGCAAAGTAGGTACATTAATTCATTGCTGGTGGAGTTGTGAACTGATCCAACCATTCTGGAGGGCAATTTGGAACTATGCTCAAAGGGCAATAAAAGAATGTCTACCCTTTGATCCAGCCATAGCACTGCTGGGTCTGTACCCCAAAGAGATAATGGACAAAAGACTTGTACAAAAATATTCATAGCTGCGCTCTTTGTGGTGGCCAAAAATTGGAAAACGAGGGGATGCCCTTCAATTGGAGAATGGCTGAACAAATTGTGGTATATGTTGGTGATGGAATACTATTGTGAAAAAAGGAATAATAAAGTGAAGGAATTCCATGGAGACTGGAACGACCTCCAGGAAGTGATGCAGGGCGAGAGGAGCAGAGCCAGGAGAACATTGTACACAGAGACTGATACACTGTGGTACAATCAAATGTAATGGACTTCTCCATTAGTAGCGGTGTAATGTCCCTGAACAATCTGCAGGGATCTAGGAGAAAAAACACTATCCATAAGCATAGGACAAACTGTGGGAGTGGAAACACCGAGGAAAAGCAACTGCCCAACTACAGTGGTTGAGGGGACATGACAGAGGAGAGACTCTAAATGAACATTCTAATGAAAATACTAACAACATGACAATGGGTTCGAATCAAGAACACATGTGATACCCAGTGGAATCACGCATCAGCTATGGGGGGTGGGGGGAAGGAAAAGAAAATGAATAATGCTTGGAAATGATCAAATAAAATATTATTTAAAATATATATATACTTAATTAAATATTTGATAGGTTTTAATATTATTGATATTATGCAATATTACAATACAATCAATATAATAATTCCTAACACCTTAACTAATAGTTTTGCAATTTTCATGTGATAGTCAAGTAATTTCAGATAAATCTTCCTCTTTTCAACAGTGCTTTAGAATATTACAACACATGACCAGAAAGACTGATAACATGATATAACAGTTTTACAAGTTTTCTTTTCCTTTTCACTGTGTTTAAAAAGTTCAGTTCATGATTCAAACATTCTGGAGAGCAATTTGGAACCATGCCTAAATGATGATAAAACTGTGTATTTACCCCTTGATTCAGTAATACCACTACTAGGTCTATGTCCCAAAGAGGTCAAAAAGGGAGAAGGATCTGCCTGTACAAAAATATTTATGGCAGCTCTTTTTGTGGAGGCAAAGAAATAGAAATTGAGGGGATTTCCATTGATTGGGGAATGGCTGAACAAGTTCTGGTATATGATAGTGATGGAATACTATTACACTATAAGAAAGGAAGAAAAAGAATGATTTCAAAAAATCTGAAAAGATCTACATGAACTGATGCTGAGTGAAATGAGCAAAACCTGTACACAGCAACAGCAATATCATACAATGATTAACTGTGAAAGACTTAGCTATTCTAAACATTACAATGATACAGGACAATTCTGAAGGACTCGTGACAAAAAATGTTGTCCACATCCAAAAAAAGAACTGTTGGAGTCTGAATGCAGATGAAAGTATACTGTTTTTCACTTTATTTTATTTGTGTTTTTATTTTGTGGTTTGGTTTTATATAAGTATTCTCTCAGAACAATGTCCAATATGGAAATATACTTTATGTGATCATACTTGTACAACCCTGATCAAATTGCTTACCATCTCAGGGAGGAGAGAGGAAAAAGAGGGAGGGAGACAATTTGGATCTTATAATTTTGGAAAATGTATGTTGAAAATTGTTATTTCATGGAATTGGAAAATAAAATATTTTTAAAATTAAAAAGTTCAGTTCAGAATTTAACAGCATCCGGATGAAAGAGAAACTGCTTTAATAAGTGTCAGTGCTAATCAGATGATATTAATTTAGGTAGATGTATTCCCAAATTATCTCACAGAGAAAAATCACTCATCACACATGGCTTTAATATAACTAAACAAATTTAGGTGGCACTTTACTTCCTTAACCTAAGCTGATTTACAAACTTTAGCCACATATGAAACTAGTTCTTCCAAGTCTCAAACATCAATGAAGCAGCAAAGAAATTTTTGAAATTGTTATTATAATCCCAGTAAAATAAAATACACTTAACAAAAAAATGGCAGTATCAAGAGAAGCCATTTTTCTAACTATGTTGGTATTACTAATTTTCACAACATAAGCATGCAATTAATTGTTCAATGCCAGTACTAGGAGTTACATATATAGTTGTTACCAATTCAGATTCATACCTATTATTAGGTTAACAAAGTATTCTGGGCTAAATTATAAGCCTTTGCTTTTAAAATCACTTACCCTAAAACTCCAGTGATTTTTGGCTCTAGCAGAGGAGCTCTAAGAAATTTCATCTGATGCTTACAGGCCATGGCCTATCTGAAGTCTATGAGACGCTTCACAGAAAAAAAAAAGTTAATATAATGATTCTCAAATCTAAGTACCAAGAGCTTCCCTATCAACAATTCTGAAGGATGCTTTTAGCTACCAGATGCTTATTTGACTTTACTTGTAGCAGACTAAGGAGTAGGCAATGTGGCTTCAAAGGTAGGGATATAAATTCATTTTTTTCCTTTAAAAAAAAGTTTATGTCATTCCTTTAACAGTTAAATGTATAATCCAAGAGAAACAAAGGAAAGCTCAGTCTTCGAATACATTCTAATACCATGAATTCTAACACTTATGTTAGGCTACCAAATTCTAAGGTAACAAAATCTAAGGTAATTTGGCCCAACACTTTGTCTTAATGCCAAACAACACAGTAAATCTGACTAATCATTCCTATCTCACTAAAGAGAAGTCAAAATCAATTCAGGGAATATTTCAGCCAAATCAAAAATCTCAATTTTGTAACTACCAATGGCAGCCTTTAAATCTCAATGTATCTAAAGCTCATCTACTGTTTGCATTTCAAAAAGACAGCCCATTATTATCAATGAAATTCATTTTAAAGGTACCTGGGGACATTTCCCAGCTCTCTATAGCTTTCTTCTATTTACCTTGGAACTATTCAAAAGAGCCTGACCTAATTTTGACGAATGAAATTTCCCATATCCTTCTTACTTCAGAAAAATTCCTCAGACCTTCTTGACAACATGCCTGAACTTTCTTTTTTAATTTCTCTCTCATTTTATATACGTATCTACATATCTATATGACATCAATCAAGTGGTCTTGAAACACATCTCATTCTTATGTCCTTCATTATTCTTCTTTTAAACCTTTACTCCCTTGAGCTCTACATTCTTCACATTCTATCCATGTCTCAAACTCTATGTACTTCATTGAATACTGCTTTTATAATTTTAGCACATAATTGTGGTTAAGCAAAACTTAATAATAAATCTTTATTTTCCCTGCTGTCAAGTTAATTTCAACTCAGGTAACCCCTTTTCACTAATTTACCTACTATAATAATTGTTTGATTAGTTATAATTCAAGCATTTTCCAGGGATTCAAAGCACCTCAAAATGTTTTCATTATCCCAGAAGGAATAATGAAGGAACCTACACTGCTCATTCCTAATCCCAATATATTAAGAAGTTTGTGAGACAAACGCCTCAAAAATCCATTTTAAGGAGTTCTCAATAATTATAAAACTTTTAGAAAGAGGCCTGAAATGGCTCACGCTCCTGTGGAAGTTTGCTTGGCCCTAGCCAATAGCCCCCAAAAGGCTTGTTTGCCCAATGAACAATCAAGGTCAGTTGTATTATCTACAAAGATGCATTCAAAGCATTTTTCCAAATTAAAACATACTCCCTTCTCTTTTCTGTTTGCTTGCTCTTCATCTTTCAGAATCTGTAGAGAGCTAATATCCAATTCTTAACATTTCTTGCACTATACATTTTAAACACTTATTTTTAAATAGATTGCATTATAGGCCACATAGAAAAACCTTGATCAAAATGTACCTTGAAGAACAAAAACTTACTTCTGCAGCTTTAAACACATTGCTTTGATGTTAGATATTGGGTGGGCAATTGAAGGGAACAGAATACCATCAAGCAAACAATGGGATTTGGAGCATTGACAAACTTTGCTTTTAGGACCCAATTTATCTTGAATGTGCAAACAGTATTCAAGGTCATTTTCCAGTGAAAAGTTCAGCCTTAAAAAGTAGGAAGAAAACTTTCTAGTTGCTGTTCCCTGAGTTAAAACACATTTCTTTCCCCCACTAAGCTTTAGTTGATCAATTAACACTGATGAAGTCTCTTCAGGACACCTCAAGTTGGGGGGGAGATTTAGCTGTGGGTGGAAGACCACTCATTTCTGGGGGTAGTGCCCTTCAAGAATTAAAGGAACAGGCCAATACATTCTGTTACTGTTCAGAACAACTATTATTGTCTAATCTTACTTTTACTGAGTTTCTCAAAGATACAGTGTTAAATATCAAATTAAACTATTGAGTTATAGTCAATTAGTTACAATTCTGTTATTCCCTAAAAGACAAATGCATCAAAAACTCATAAAAAAAAAACAACACAAAAACTTGGTCTCATTCTAATAACAAGTTTTGATATATTGTTCACAAAAACAACACAAGTGTTTTTTCTAAATGAATGTCATGTACATATCAAGTTACTTTTCATAAATAGAATGAGAAGGAAGCAAGACAATTCGAAAAATTCAAATACATAGGGGCAGCTAAGTGGCTAGAAAGCCAAGCCTAGAGATGGAAGGTTCTGGGTTCAAATGTAACCTCAAATATTTCCCAGCTGTATGATCTTGGACAAGCTACTTAACCCTAACTGGCCACCCCTTAGCACTCTTCTGCCTACTGGAACCAATACTTAGCATTGATTCTAAGGCAGAAGGTAAGAGTTTTTAAAAATTCATATATAGATAGATAAATATACACACACATATATAATCTGTTATAAAATGGATGAGTTTCATATGCTTTAATAGAAAATTTCTAGCTTCAAGATACATACAAATTCAAAAGTTATTTCTAAATTAGTTTCTACTTCACTCTTCCTGGGTATCCAATCAGATTTCTAATAAAACTTAGTCATCTAAATTTGTACAAACTTTTGTAAGAATTACGTGAGGTTCAGGTTTTTCTCTCATCAGTAACTTTACAATATCTTCAAAACAATTAGTCCATGGGTAGCTAGGTGGCTAAGTGAATTCTGCCTTGGAACCAGGAACCAATACATAGTATTGATTCTAAGACAGAAAGTGAGGGTTAAAAAAATAATTTAAACCTCGATTTTGGAATTCCTAGCAGAGAATTTATATAACTTCAGTCTGTTAATGAGAAGAAAGAAGAGAGAAAAGGAAGATGAAAGGAAAGGATAGGAGAAAAAAATTAAAAGACAATTTTACACCACTTCTTGGAAAAATAAGGCTGATGAGGAAGCTAAGTGGTTCCATAGAAAGAGAGCCAGGCCTGGAGATGGGAGGTGCTGGGTTCAAATGTGACCTTAGACACCTCCTAGCTGTGTGACCCTGAGCAAGTCACTTCACCCCCACTGCCTAGCCCTTACCACTCTTCTGCCTTGGACCGAATACACAGTATTGATTCTAAGACAGAAGGTGAGGGTTTAATATATATATATATATATATATATATATATATATATATATATATATAAGAGATTATTTTTTTGGCCACATAAAAATCTGTCTAAGACATTTGATGGGCTTATATTGTTAGAGGTAACAGAAGGCCTGGGAGAAGACAGAGAGAAGAGAATTCAGAGCAGAAACGGCACTTAGAAGGTGGGACATCCAAACCACAAAACCCTTAGAACATATCATTGTAAAAAATAGACTCGAATACAGGACTACAATCCCCACGAGCCTTTGCTCCACTTCCCCAGAATGCCTTGTAATCTCACCTGGGCCGAGATCGAGAAGGTATTTAAGCTGATTCAAAGGCTTTTGAGGCTCTCTCTCTCTCTCTCTCTCTCTCTCTCTCTCTCTCTCTCTCTCTCTCTCTCTCTCTCTCTCTCTCTCTCGGCTCTTTTTGGACTTCCGTTTTGGAGCAGGCAGTCTCTTGCGTGATGTGAGGTTATTTTGTCTAGGCCTCTGGCCTAGGCACATGTTTCTTACTTGTATATTCTTTAATCTTTAACCTTTAATAAACCTCTAAAAATATAATACTCCTTGCAGAGAGAAACTAATTTCTACCTGCCTCAGTCTCCCCATATTCCTAAATTTTAATCTTCACATCATTTGAAGACCAGCTTCAGTCATGAAGCTAATTTGTAGGAGCAAAAAGGACTCAGGACAAAGACTTTCAGAACTCCAAGGACCTGAAGACATGCAATATTAGTGCTGAGAGGTTTTGTTTATGTGCTCAAGGAGTCCAAGATCTGTGGAAGGCAAGTTAAATTATTTTTAATTCATTTATTTTTTTTTTAATTTTAACTTTTAAAAGTATGAGGGAGGGCAGCTAGGCTCAGTAGACTGAGAACCAGGCCTAGAGATGGGAGGTACTCCCTACCTGTGTGATGGTGGGCAAGTCACTTAGCCCCACCTGGCTAGCCCTTACAGTTCTTCTGCTTTGGAACCAGTAATTAATATCAATTCTAAGACAGAAGGTCAGGGTTACTTTTTTTTAAGTATATGGTAAGGGACAGATAGGTGGCTAAGTGGATTGAGAGCCAGGCCCAGAGAAAGGAGGTCCTGGGTTCAAATCTGGCCTCAGACACTTCCTAGCTGGGTGACCCTGGGCAGGTCACTTAACCCCCATTGTCTAGCCCTTATTGCTCTTCTGCCTTAGAACCAATATACAAACAATATTGATTCTCAGATGGAAGGTAAGGAATTAAAATAAATATATGGCATAAAATGTAACATATATTTCAACATAATATCTATAATCACAATGGTGATCTTCTGAATTCAAAAGCATATCCTGAATCACATAGCTAAAGTAGAAGTTTGACTATATCATGACTAATCTGGATTTAAAGGGGGGAAACTGACAAAAAATTATTAGATGCAGTTTTTTCAAGAAGAGAGGCTGTTGTACATATTACTGGTAATGAATAGGTCATATCTATAAAGGAAATCAATGAAGTATACAAGATTTACAAGGTAAACAATTTGTGATTTTAAATAATTATATTTCTAATAAATAATTTAAACAAGTGAAAAGGAAAAAAGCCCTTGAATATCAGAGGGTAGAGAGGTTCCTGAACATAAAATAACTAGGGTGATGAGGGGATCTTTAGAAAATCAGATGTTTGACTTGGAGGTGCCTTCCTAGAAAATAAACTGGAGGATGGATAGAGCTTAGAATAAAGAAGTTCTAGCTGGTGGGCAGTCTAGGCTCTGAATATTAGTACCAGGAGGTGATATAGAAGCTAGAATAGAAGACTAGAAAGGGTATGACCAGCATAGAATGTCTGAACTTGGAGGCAATTTAGAATACAGGAAGCTCAAGCTAGATGTAGCATTCAACATAGATGATCAAACGTGGGAGAGTCATTACATCGTAGAAAGAAATGATTAGAGAGAGGGAAAATAAATTGTCCAATTCAGTTGAATCTAAGCATCCAGAATTTAGGTCTGAGAAAAGCTACAGAAAGGATAACATCAGAATAGGCAGGGCACTTAAAAGAAAGGGAAACAGAATCAGGAAAGTCCTTAAAACAGGCAATTTCAAGGTGAGGTTTGGCCATATAATTGGACTGTCAGAGGTGAGAGGCCCCATGGAACAGTTAATCAGAGCCCAGGTGGTCCTCAGAATATGTATTATCATTGCTTGAAGAGAGGTTTTGTTTATGTAGTGAAGGGTCCAAGGCAGGGGGACAAGAAGATAAAATTTTTAAATATTTTAAAGTAGATTTATGGTATGATAAAAAATGTTTATTTGGATATAACTTCTATAAACTCAATGGTGATCTCCTGAATTAAAATTCAGGTCTTGAATCACACAGCCAAAGTTTCAAATTGAACATGTCATGACTATTCTGGTTCCAAGAGGGAACAATGAAAAGAAAAAAAATAACTGATAAAAAAGTAAATATAAGTAGTGTTTTCAAGGAGTAAGGCTGCTGTAGATATTACTATTATTGATAATGAATGGACTATAAATAGATTTTAAAGGTAAGTAATTATTTTAAAAGTAAGGATTCATAAGGTAAACAAGTTGTGACCTTCCTTAAAATATTTGCATTGCTAAAACACATGTAACTAAATATATTAAAGCTGGATAAATAAATGAAAAGGCAAGAAAATATCCCATAACAGTCAATGGAGGGGAATATGAACATAATATGACAGCTTTGAGTAGGTTTTTAAAAGACAAAATATCAATTAGAAGTGCCTTTCAAGAGAATACATCGGATGGAAAGAGATTAAATACATAGTTTTGTGCTGTGACAGGATTGTAGTCAGTCAGTCAAACATTCATTGAGCCCCTACTACCTGCCAGACCTTGTACTACATGATGTGGATACAAATAAGAAAAAAAATGATAGTTCCTGCCCTGAAGGAGCTTAAGATCTAATGGGGATTTGGTAGAACTCCTTCTGGGCTTATTCTGTCAAATAGTTTGTATAATATTGGGATTAGTTGTTCTTTGAATGTGTGATAGAATTCATTTGTGAATCCATCTGCTCCTGGAGATGTTTTCTTAGGGAGTCCTTTGGTGGCTTATTCAATTTCTTTTTCTGATATGGGGTTGTTTAGCTATTCTATTTCTTCCTCTGTTAGTCTAGGCAATTTATATTTTTGTAAATATTCATCCATATCACCTAGATCACCATATTTATTGCCATATAATTGGGCATAATAATTTTTAATGATTGCCTCAATTTCCTCTTCATTAGAGGTGAGGTTTCCCTTTTCATCTTGGATACTGTCAATTTGGTTTTCTTCTTTCCATTTTTTAAATTAGGTTGACCAGTACTTTCTCTATTTTATTTGTTTTTTCAAAGTACCAGCTTCTGGTATTATTCATTAAATCAATAGTTCTTTGAGTTTCAATTTTATTAATTTCTCCTTTGAGTTTTAGGATCTCTAATTTAGTTTTCATCTGAGGGTTTTTAATTTGTTCACTTTCTAGTTTTTTGATTTGCATGCCCAATTCATTGACCTCTGCCCAATCTAGTTTGTTAATATATGAACTCAAGGATATAAATTTCCCCCTGAGTATTGCTTTGGCTGCATCCCATAGATTTTGAAAGGATGTCTCATCATTGTCATTTTCTTCAATGAAATTATTAATTGTTTATATGATTTGCTCTTTAACTAACCAGTTTTGGAGAATCATATTGTTTAATTTCCAATTAATTTTTGATTTGCCTATCCATGGACCCTTACTAATTATTATTTTCATTGCATTGTGGTCTGAGAAGGTTGAATTTATTATTTCTGGTCTTTTGCACTTGTTTGCAATGTTTTTATACCCTAATACATCGTCAAGTTTGTGAATGTACCATGTGCTGCTGAAAAGAGGGTATATTTCTTTTTATCCCTGTTTATTTTTCTCCACATATCTACTAACTCTAATTTTTCTAAGATTTCATTCACTTCTCTTACCTATTTCTTATGTATTTTTTGGTTTTATTCATCTAGTTTGGATAGAGGAAGGTTCAGGTCTCCCACTAGTATAATTAAACTACCCCCCACCTTCTCCCTCCCTTGTACTGCTTCCCTCCCCGCCAGTCCGTTTGTTATGCTTCTACTTACCTATAGGGCGCAAATCTATTCTCTGTCCCAATGGATTGGATTGTTCTTCCCTCTTTGGGTCAATTTCAATGCATGTAAGAGTTGAGTATTTCTTATCTCCAACCTCTTTACCCTTCCAGTGTACTGATGTCCCTCCACCCCACCATGAGCTTCTTTGTGACATATAAATTTACCCCCTTTTGTTTCTGTTACCATTTCTTTTAGTATTAAGCTCTTTTTAGCTCTAGTTGTGTATATATATATATATACACACATGTGTATATATTATGCATATATATACATACATATTTATGTCTTGTCATTTCATCCTATACAGTTTGTCACTGTTCCCTCTAAGTATAATTCTTCCAGCTGCCCAGGTGGTAATAACAATTTTTAAGAGTTTCCAGTGACCTCTTTTCTTATAGGGATACATATCATTTTAACTTATTGGGTCTCTTTAAAAAGTTTTGTTTTGTTCTGTTTTTCTTTTTTCCCTCTTTTTAAATTACCTTTTGATGATTCTCTTGAGTTCTATGCTTGGACATCGAATTTTCTGTTCAGGTCTGGTCTTTTCTTTACAAATTCTTGGAATTCTTCTATTTTGTTGAATGACCATACTTTCACCTGTAAGAATATAGTCAGTTTTGCTGGGTCATTGATTCTTGGTTATAGACCTAGTTCCCTTGCTTTCTGGAATATCATATTCCATGCCTTTCTTTTTTTCAGTGTGGATGCAGCCAGATCCTGTGTTATCCTCACTGTGGTTCCATGGTATCTGAATGACTTCTTCTTGGCAGCTTGTAATATTTTTTCCTTGGTCTGATAGTTCTTGAATTTGGCTATAACATTCCTGGGTGTTGTCAGTTAGGGATTAAGTACAGGAGGTGATCTGTGGATTCTTTCAATCTCTACTTTTCCCTCTTGTTCTAGAATATCAGGGCAGTTTTCTTGGAATATTTCCTGTAGTACGACATCCAGGCTTTTTCTTTTGTCATGGTCTTCTGGTAGACCAATAATTCTTAAGTTGTCTCTACCGGAACAATTTTCTAAATCTTCTGTTTTGTGAATGAGATGCTTCATGTTTTCCTCAATTTTTTTCATTCTTTTTATTTTGTTTTATAGTGTCCTGTTGCCTTGTGAAGTCACTTGATACTAGTTGTTGTATTCTGGTTCTTAAAGACTGGATTTCATCCCTGACTTTTTGGTCATCCTTCTCCTTCTGGTATGATTTTCTTTGGAGGTCATCTTTCATTCTCTTTACCTCATCTCTCATCTCCTTTCCCTCATCTTTTATTCTCTTTACCTCATCTTTCACCTCCTTTGCCTCATCTTTCATGTCCTTTGCCTCATTTTGAAGCTAGCTGATTTTGGCTTTCAAGACACTATTTTCTGTTTCCAGATGTCTTATCTTAGTTTTTAAGTTCTTCTCTCAGTTGTCTTCAGCCTCTTTTAATTGTGTTTTGAATTGTATTTTGAGTTGTTTCAAAGCCTGTATCAAATTCGCTGGGTTTCCTGTTTTATTGCTTGATGTTCCATCCTCCTTCTCTGTTCCATTTGCTCTTTGTTCAGTGCCTGTATAGAAGCTGTTGATTGTAATTTCTTTTTTCTTTTTCTGTTGTTTGCTTCTTTATTCCCTAAAGTTGTCTGTGCTCTTGCTCCTCTCATTTTTTTTTGTTTTGGGGTTTTCTGTCAGTCTCCCCTCTTGGAGCTTTGTCAGGAGATCTCTCAGTGCAGTCTGTGGGGGAGGGGTGTTGGAGCTTGAACTTCCCTGTCCTCTGGAAGCTTTCATTGGATTAATGTCCAGCAGTCTGTGGGGGAGGGGTGTTGGAGTTTGAGCTTTCCTGACCTCTGAAGACTTTTGATGGCATTAAGATCAACTTGGTTGGGCTGGATATGCCCTGAGGCCAAAACCTCCTGGAAGGCTAGAACAAAATGGAGGGTCACTGCTGCTGTGACCAGGCTGCCTGCTCTGTGCTCTCTCTCCAGCTCCTTCCCCACCATCTGTGTTTGATGCTCTGAGCCTGGCACAGCCCTGCCCACAAGGTACCCTCTCAAGAACAGCGCCTTTGCCCGCCCAGAGGTTCCCACTGCTGTAGCTAGAGGCTTAGTGCACTAGGTCGGGGAGGGGTCCTGGGACCTTCCTTCGTCCTTCCCCTTAAACCCGAATGTTCTTGAATTCTGCTTTGGGGGGGACATACCTTTTGAATTGAGTTCAGCAAGAGAGTTCCTTGGCTCTGGGTTGTTGTTAGGTTTGATTTTCATTCCCCTGGGAGCATTTAGTTTGTAATTGGTAAGGAAGGGTTTCCAGAGGTCTGAACTTTTGCTGCCTCTATGCTTCCATCTTGACCAAGTTCCAATTTTTTTAAGTGAGAAGGGAATTATAGAGTGTCAAGCCACTTACAAGAAGGAAATATCAGAGTCAGAAGAATATGACAGAGTATAAGAGCTGTAAGGGCTCTTAGAGCCTTGATTATCAGATCATGGATATACCTGAGAATAAAAAATATTGCCAGGAAGGAATTTTGTTCCTGTGTTGAATTCCAATTTGAGGGATTAAAGGAATAAATTTAAAAATCAATAAATATAATAAGATTATGGCATACAACATATGTTTAAACAAAATTTCAAGAATGCTGATGCTCTGACTGCAAGTCAGGTCTTGAAACAACCAATAAGGAAAGAGAAAAATAATGTTTTCATGCACTGCTTTAATCTGCTAAAATTGTTACTGATATTCTTATCAGTGATGAAAATATATTGGGTTTTTCCCCTAACACATTACCTGATAAATGCCAGTTTTAAAAAGGGCACTATTTATTATTGTGAATGACAGTATTGCCAATAAAACTATATATGTGAAAAAACTCTTTGAAATCAATCTCTTAAACAAAAAAAAGGCAGCCCATAGATTCTTTAGAACATAGAATTTCTGACTTGTGAATGAATGGATTGCAAATAAATATCCTGGAGGAGGGATAGATCTTAAAATGGGCAATTTCTGCAAAGGGATAGTCATCCAAGCTCACAATGTTATCAAAAAGAAGCCAGAATAGCAGACTTCAGAGGGCATGTTAAATAAAGACTGTCAAAGGTCTAAGGGACCTTAAAACACAGAATGTGTTCAAAGCCTGAGAACAGAAGTTGTCTGATTCCCTAGGAGCTGAGAACATAGAATGTGAGACCAAGGAAAAACAAGACAGAAGAAAATGTTAGAGCTAGAAGAGAACTTAGAGGACAGTATTAAAGAACAAGGAAAATGGCCTTAGAACATACAATTACTTTAAGGACTAGGCTGAGCTAAAAACCAAAACAGCATCAGAGTTGAGAGGGCTCTTTGAATATAGATGATCATAACTCAGATGATCCTGAGAATAGCCACTATTATTGTTGAGAATAAGCTTTGCTTCTGTATGAAATAGATAAAACTTATGGGGGAGGGAAGGATAATTTGAGTGATAAAAAGTTTATGAAGTGTATAAGATGCAACATATATAACCATATGATTTATATTAGCATAACGGTGATGCTCAGAATTAAAACTCATTTCCTGAATCACACAAAGTAGAAATTTCAATATATTATGTCTAATCTATATTAACAAGAAAACAAAGAAAAAGAAAATAAAGCTGAAAAAAAGTCAATGGATCCAGTATTTTCAATGGGTAATGATGCTGTACATATTATTATTGTTTTTAATGAATGGACTATATTTATTTTTTTAAAAGTAAGTACACAAGATTCACAAATAAAAAAATCTATAATTTTACATAATTCTATTGCTAGTATACAAATGTCATTTAACATACTAAAAATGATTAAATAAGAGAAAGGAAAAACAATTCTTTGAATATCAGAGGCAGAAGTGAACTTGGAATATAAAATGACAAGTCTGGAAAGGTCTTTAGAAAATACAGTATCATAGATGGCGGTGTAGAGATAGCAAAAGTTCAGACCTCTTAAAACCCTTTTTTACCGATCACAAACTAAATGCTCCCAGGGGAATGAAAATCAAACCTAACAACAACACAGAGCAAATGAACCCTCCTGATGGACTCAGTTCAAAAGGTACACCCCCAAAAGCCAGAATTCAAGAACACTCTGGTTTAAGGGGAAGGAAGAAGGAAGGTCACAGGACCCCTCCCCACCTAAAGCTCTAAGCCTCTAAGCAGCAGCGGGAACCTCTGGGTGGGCAGAGGCACTGGTCGGGAGGGAGTACCTTGTGGGTAGGGCTGTGCCAGGCTCAGAGCATCAAACACAGGTGGTGGGGAAGGAGCTGGAGAGGGAGCTGAGAGCAGACAGCCTGGTCACAGCAGCAGTGACCCTCCATATTGCTCCAACCTTCCAGGAGGTTTTGGCCTCAGAGCATATCCAGCCCAACCCAGGTGGACTTAATCCCATTAAAAGGCTCCAGAGGACAGGGAAGCTCAAACTCCAACACCCCTCCCCCACAAACTACACTGAGAGATCTCCTGACTAAGCTCCAAGAGGGGAGACTGACAGAAATTAATTAGTTTTTTTTAAAAAGCAAAGGCAAGATAAGCCATTTCTATAACATTAATGAAAATATTACCAACTTTATACTACTGACACTATGTACCAGATATCCTCATTTATAAATAAAGGTATAGTTTTGTGTACAGCAGAAGGAAAGAGCACCTATGGAAAAAAGTACTTTGCCTTAATTATTAGCTCTCACTCATAAAAAGGATTAAACAAGTATAAAAAATACAATATCAGGGGAAGCTTGGTAGTTCAGTGTATAGAAAGCTAGGCCTAGAGATGGGAGGTCCTGGGTTTAAATTTATCCTCAAACACTCCCCAGCTGTGTGACCCTAGGCAAGCCACTTAACACTAACTGCCTATCCCTTGCCACTCTTCTGCCTTAGAACTAATACTTAATATTGTTTCTAATATAGAAGATAAGAGTTTGAAGGAAAAAAAAAGAAAATATGATGTCTGACTTGGAGATACATTTCAAGAGACTAGAATTGAGAAGGGCTAAGAGAATTGCCATTCAGAATATCAGAATCTGGAGTTTATATAGAAGCCAAAATATAAGACTTGAGAAAGTATGTCCAATACTGAATGACCTTGGAGGCAATTTAGAAGCAATGCACCCTGAGTTATAGGGTATATTCTCCAATCTAGAATATCAAACTTGGAAGGGTCATTAGCACACAGAGAGAGGATCTGACTGACTCCATTGGATGTGGGCACACAGAATGTTGGGCCCAGGAGAAGTATAAAGAAGAACATTTCAGTGATATAAAGGCAGGTATAACAAGTAACATCAGAACTAGCAAAGTACATACAATTTTGAGATTAGTTTTGGAAATAAAAATATATTGTCAAAGCTGAAAGAGCTAGAAAACATAGTAATAAACAGGCCATTCATTAAAATAAGTAGTATCTACCTAAAACCATCAGCAAGTATCATCGGTAATGGGGATAAGTAAGAAGTCTTCCCTATAAAATCAGGAGTAAAGCAAGAATACCCATTATCACCACTATTATAATAAGGTTATAGAAATGCTAGCTTTAACAATAAGAAAAGAAAAAGAAATTGAAGGAATTAAAATAGGCAATGAGGAAACTAAATTATCACTCTTTGCAGATGATATGATGGTATACCTACAGGATCCTAGAGATTCAACCAAAAAGCTAATCGAAATAATCAACAACTTTAGCAAAGTTGCAGAATATAAAATAAACCCGCATAAGTCATCAGCATTTCTATATATTTCCGACACAGCTCAGCAGCAAGAACTAGAAAGAGAAATCCCATTCAAAATTACCTTAGACAAAATAAAATACTTCGGAATCTTTCTGCCGAGACAAACACATGAACTATATGAACACAACTACAAAACACTCTCCACACAATTAAAACTAGATCTAAACAATTGGAAAAACATTGATTGCTCATGAGTGGGACGAGCTAACATAATAAAAATGACCATCCTACCCAAACCTATCTATCTATTTAGTGCCATACCCATTGAACTACCAAAAAACTATTTTACTGAATTAGAGAAAACTATAACAAAGTTCATTTGGAAGAATGAAGGATCAAGGATATCCAGGGAAATAATTAAAAAAAATACAAAGGAAAGTGGCCTTGCAGTCCCAGATCTCAAACTATATTACAAAGCAGTGGTCATCAAAACAATTTGGTACAGGCTAAGAGAAAGAAAGGAGGATCAGTGGGATAGATTTGGGGTAAATGACCTCAGCAAGACAGTCTATGACAAATCCAAAGTCCCCAGCTTTTGGGACAAAAATCCACTATTTGATAAAAACTGCTGGGAAAATTGGAAGATAGTGTGGGACAGATTAGGTTTGGATCAACACCTCACACCCTACACCAAGATAAACTCAGAATGGGTGAATGACTTGAATATAAAGAAGGAAACTATGAGTAAATATTTGGGAAGGGAAAGATTTTAAAAACAAGCAAGACTTAGAAAGAGTCACAAAATGCAAAATAAATAATTTTGACTACATCAAATTAAAAAGGTTTTGTACAAACAAAACCAATGTAACTAAAATTAGAAGGAAAGCAACAAATTGTGAAACAATCTTCATTACAAAAACGTCTGACAAAGGTCTAATTACTCAAATTTATAAAGAGCTAAACTAGTTGTACAAAAAATCAAGCCATTCTCCAATTGATAAATGGGCAAGGGACATGAATAGGAAATTTTCAGTTAACAAAATCAAAACTATTAATAAGAACATGAAAAAGTGCTCTAAATCTCTTATAATCAGAGAAGTGCAAATCAAAACAACTCTGAGGTATCACCTCACACCTAGAAGATTGGTCAACATGACAGCAAAGGAAAGTAATGAATGCTGGAGGGGATGTGGCAAAGAAGGGATATTAATGCATTGCTGGTGGAGTTGTGAATTAGAAAGGGTTAATATGAGCAAACAACAGAAAAAGAAAAAAGAAATTACAATTGACAGCTTCTATTCAGCAAACGGAACAGAGGGGGAAGAGATCAGCAAATGATAAATCAGAAATCCCAGCGAATTGGATACAGGCTGTGGAAGAACTCAAAACATAGTTAAGAGAGGCTGAAGACAATTGGGTAAAGAACGTTAAAATTAAGATAAGTCATCATGAAACAGAGGCACTTGAACTAAAATGAGAAAATAGTGTCTTGAAAGACAAAATGAACCAGCTGGAAAATGAGGCAAAGGAGATGAAAGGTGAGGCAAAGATGAGAGATGAAACAAGAGAGATGAAAGATAAGGTAAAGAGGATGAAAGATGACCTTCAAAGAAAATCAGACCAAAAGGAAAAGGATGACCAAAATGCCAGGGATGAAATCCAGTCTTTAAGAACCAGAATACAACTAGAATTAAGTGACCTCACAAGGCTGCAGGACACTATAAAACAAAACAAAAAGAATGAAAAAATTGAGGAAAATATGAAGCATCTCATTCACAAAACATATGTTTTAGAAAATCATCCAAGAAGAGACATTTTAAGAATCATTGAGCTACCAGAAGACCATGACAAAAGAAAAAGCCTGGACATAATACTATAGGAAATTATTCAGGAAAACAGCCCCAATATCCTAGAACAAGAGGGAAAAATGGAGATTGAAAGAATCCACAGATCACATCCTGTATTTCATCTCCAACTGACAAACCCAGGAATGTTATAGCCAAATTCAAGAACTATCAGACCAAAGAAAAGATATTGCAAGCTGCCAAGAAGAAGTCATTCAGATAACATGGAACCACAGTGAAGATAACACAGGATCTGGCTGCATCCACACTGAAAAAAAGAAAGGCATGGAATATGATATTCCGGAAAGCAAGGGAACTAGGTCTATAACCAAGAATCAACGACCCAGCAAAATTGACTATATTCTTACAGGGGAAGGTATGGTGATTCAACACAATAGAAGAATTCCAAGCATTTGTAAAGAAAAGACCAGACCTGAACAGAAAATTTGATGTCCAGGCACAGAACTCAAGAGAATCATCAAAAGGTAATTTAAAAAGAGGGGAAAAAGAAAAACAAAGCAAAACAACAAAAAAAAAATTTTTAAGAGACTCAATAAGTTAAAATGATATGTATCCCTCTAAGAAAAGAGATCATTGGTAACTCTTAAAAACTGTTGCTATCACCTGGGCAGCTAGAAGAATTACACGTAGATGGAATAGTGAAAAACTGTATAGGATGAAAGGACAAGACATAACTGGTATATAGATATATGCATACATAATTACATATACGTGTGTGTGTGTATATATACATATATACAACTAGAGCTAAAAAAAGAGGTTAATACTAAAAGAAATGGTAACAGAAACAAAAGGGGGTAAATTTATGTCACAAAGAAGCTCATGGCGGGAGGTGGGAGAACATCAATACACTGGAAGGGTAAAGAGGTTGGAGATAGGAAATACCCAACTCTTACGTGCTTTGAAACTGACCCAAAGAGGGAAGAACAATCCAATCCATTGGGGCAGAGAATAGATTTGCGCCCTATAGGGCAGTAGAAGGGTAACAAACGGACTGGGAGGGATGGAGGGAAGCAGTACAAGGGAGGGAGAGGGAGGGGGGCAATTTTAGAAAGACTACAGGGAAAATAAGGGGGGGAATAAGGAAAGAGGGGGATAAAAAGGGAAGTAAAATAAGGGTGGGAATTAGGGGGACTGATTATAAACAAACATTGGTATAGAAGGAAATAGGGAAAGAAAAAAAGCAGGACTAGGAGTAAAAATCAAAATTCTGGGAAATACACAGCTAGTAATCATAACTCAGAATGTGAATGGAATGAACTCATCCATAAAATGCAAGCAAATAGCAGAGTGGATTAGAATCCCAAACCCTACCATATGCTGTTTACAAGAAACACATATGAGGAAGATAGATACGCATAGGGTGAAAGTAAGATGATGGAGCTAAATCTACTGGGCATCAACTGATAAAAGAAAGGCAGGAGTCACAATCATGATATCTGACAAAGCCAAAGTAAAAGTAAATCTAGTTAAAAGAGATATAAGGTAATTATATCCTGATAAAAGGCAGTATAGACAATGAGGAAATATCAGTACTCAACATATATGCACCAAATGGCATAGCATCCAAATTTCTAAAGGAGAAACTAGAGGAGCTCAAGGATGAAATAGACAGAAAAACTATACTAGTGGGAGACCTGAACCTTCCTCTATCCAAACTAGATAAATCAAATCAAAAATAAATAAGAAAGAGGTAAGAGAAGTGAATGAAAGCTTAGAAAAATTAGAGTTAGTAGACATGTGGAGAAAAATAAATAGGGACAAAAAGGAATATACCTTCTTTTCAGCAGTACATGGTACATTCACAAAAACTGACCATGTATTAGGGCATAAAAACATTGCAAATAAGTGCAAAAGGGAAGAAATAATGAATGCAACTTTCTCAGGTCATAATGTAATGAAAATAATAATTAGTAAGGGTACATGGAGAGGTAAATCAAAAATTAATTGGAAATTAAACAATATGACTCTCCAAAACTGTTTAGCTAAAGAACAAATCATAGAAACAATTAATAACTTCATTGAAGAAAATGACAAGGATGAAACATCCTTTCAAAACCTATGGGATGCAGCCAAAGCAGTACTAAGGGGGAAATTTATATCCTTGAGTTCATATATTAACAAATTAAGAAGGACAGAGGTCAAAGAATTAAGTATGCAAATTAAAAAACTAGAAAGCGAACAAATTAAAAATCCTCAGATGAAGACTAAATTAGAGATCCTAAAACTCAAAGGAGAAATTAATAAAATTGAAAGTCAAAGACTATTGATTTAATAAATAAGACTAGAGGCTGGTACTTTGAAAAAAACAAATAAAATAGGCAAAGTACTAGTCAGTCTAATTAAAAAAGGAAAGAAATAAACCAAATTGACAGTATCCAAGACGAAAAGGAAGACGTCACCTCTAATGAAGAGGAAAATAAGGCAATCATTAAAAACTACTATGCTCAATTATATGGCAACAAATATGGAAATCTAGGTGAAATGGATGAATACTTACAAAAATATAAATTGCCTAGACTAACAGAGGAATAAATAAATTACTTAAACAACCCCATATCAGAAAAAGAAATTGAACAAGCCATCAAAAAACTCCCTTAGAAAAAATCCCGAGGTCCAGATGGATTCACAAATGACTTCTATCAAACATTCAAAGAACAACTAATCCCAATATTATACTATTTGACAGAATAAACCAAGAAGGAGTTCTACCAAATTCATTTTATGACACAAACATGGTACTGATCCCAAAGCCAGGCAGGTCAAAAACAGAGAAAGAAAACTATGGACCAATCTCCTTAATGAATATAGATGCAAAAATCTTAAATAGGATACTAGCAAAAAGACACCAGCAAGTCATAGTGAGGGTTATTCCCTATGACCAGGTAGGATTCATACCAGGAATGAAAGAATGGTTCAATATTAGGAAAACCATCCACATAATTGACGATATTAATAAGCAAACTGACAAAAATCATAATTATCTCAATTAGATGCATAAAAAGCCTTTGACAAAATACAACACCCATTCCTATTGAAAACACTAGAAAGTATTGGAATAGAAGGGCCTTTCCTAAAAATAATAAACAGTATATACCTGAAACCATCAGCAAACATCATCTACAATGGGGATAAAAACTAGAAGCCTTCCCAATAAGATCAGGAGTGAAACAAGGATACCCATTATCACCTCTACTATTTAACATTGTACTAGAAACACTAGCAGTAGCCATTAGAGAAGGAAAAGAAATTGAAGATATAAAAATTGGCAATAACGAGACCAAGTTATCAATCTTTGCAGATGATATGATAGTATACTTAAAGAATCCTAGAAAATCAACCAAAAAGCTAGTTGAAATAATCAACAACTTTAACAAAGTTACAAGATACAAAATAAACCTGCATAAGTCATCAGTATTTCTATATATCTCCAATCCATCTCAGCAGCAAGAATAAGAAAGAGAAATTCCATTTAAAATCACCCTAGACAATATAAAATACTTAGTAATCTATCTGCAGAGACAAACACAGGAACTATATGAACACAACTAGAAAACACTCTCCACACAATTAAAACTAGATCTAAACAATTGGAAAAACATTGATTGTTCATGGGTGGGATGAGCTAACATAATAAAAATGACAATCCTACCCATATTAATTTACTTATTTAGTGCCATACCCATTGAACTACCAAAAACTTCTTTATGGAATTAGAAAAACTATATAACAAGGTTCATTTGGAAGAATAAATGATCAAGGATATCCAGGGAAATCATGAAAAAAAAATGCAAAGGAAGGAGGACTTGTACTCCCAGATCTCAAACTATAGTATAAAGCAGTGGTTATGAAAACAATTTGGTACTGGCTAAAAGACAGAAAGGAGGATCAGTGGAATAGACTTGGAGCAAATGACTTCAGCAGGATAGTCTATGATAAACCCAAAGATCCCAATTTAGGGGACCAAAACCCACTTTTTGATAAAAAAAAAACTGCTGGGAAAATTGGAAGATAGTATGGGAGAGATTAGTTTTGGATCAACATCTCACACCCTACACCAAGATAAACTCAGAATGGGTGAATGACCTGAATATAAAGAAGGAAACTATAAGCAAATTAGGCGAACACAGAATAGTATACTTGTCAGATTTTTGGGAAAGGAAGGACTTAAAAACCAAGCAAGAGCTAGAAAAAAATCACAAAATGTAAAATCAATTATTTTGATTACATCAAATTAAAAAGGTTTTGTATAAACAAAACTAATGCATCCAAAATTAGAAGGGAAGCAACAAATTAGGAAACAATCTTCATTACAAAAACCTCTGACAAAGGTCTAATTACTCCTAAATCAATTGTACAAAAAATCAAGCCATTCTCCAATTGATAAATAGGCAAGGGACATGAATAGGCAGTTTTCAGCCAAAGAAATCAAAACTATTAATAAGCACATGAAAAGTGTTCTAAATCTCTGATAATCAGAGGGATGCAAATCAAAACTACTCTGAGGTATCACCTCACACCTAGCAGATTGGCTAACATGACAGCAAAGGAAAGTAATGAATGTTGGAGGGGATGTGGCAAAGTCGGGACACTAAAGCATTGCTGGTGGAGTTGTGAATTGATCCAACCATTCTAGAGGGCAATTTGGAACTATGCCCAAAGGGTGATAAAAGAATGTCTGTCCTTTGATCCAGCCATAGCACTGCTGGGTTTGTACCCCAAAGAGATAATAAGGAAAAAGACATGTACAAAAATATTCATAGCTGCGCTGTTTGTGGTGGCAAAAAATTGGAAAATGAGGGGATGCCCTTCAGTTGGGGAATGGCTGAATAAATTGTGGTATATGTTGGTGATGGAATAGTATTGTGCTGAAAGGAATAATAAAGTGGAGGAATTCCATGGGGACTAGAACGACCTCCAGGAAGTGATGCAGAGTGAAAGGAGCAGAATCAGGAGGACATTGTACACAGAGACTGATACACTGTGGTACAATCGAATGTAATGGACTTCTCCATTAGTGGCAGTGCAGTGATCCTGAACAACTTAGAGGAATCTATGAGAAAAAACCACTATCCACATCCAGAGGAAACATTGTGGGAGTAAAAATACTGAAGAAAAACAACTGCTTGTATACATGGATCGAAGGGATATGGTTGGGGGTGTAGACTCTAAATGAACTTCCTAGTGTAAACAACATCATGGAAATAGCTTCTGATCAAAGACACAAGTAATACCCAATGAAATTGTGAGTTGGCCATGGGAAGGTTGGGTGGAGGGGAGGGAGGGAAATAATGGGATTATTGTAACCATTGAATAATGTTCTATATTGACTAAATAAAATAATTCAAATGGGAAAAAATAAATGAAAAACTAATTATTTAACTTACCTGATTAGTGACTTCTTTATTCATCTGTCAGTTGGTTGCTTTTGTTGGTCTTGATATAATTTAACTTGTGTGGGGTGCCATGAACTAAGATAAGTGAGGGAGAGGGGGAATTCTTTAACTAACTTGGCTATTAGTGACATTTTTTTTGCTGAATTTCAGTGGTTAAATCTTCAATTGAAGGTTAATATTTTGTACACTTCAAGCCTAAGCAAGCACTACTAACTTCATCTGTCAATCTGTTTCTCTGGTTGGTTTTGATATTATTTAACGCTGAGAATAAGGTCTCACAAAAGTACATAGAGGTAAAAATTGTGAGTAACGCCATTACTATATTTTTAGGGTGCTAAAAGTGTCTGGTAATCAGTTCCAGGCACTCCTCCATTGCACATGAACCAAAGCCCCACCCAGTCTTCTGCTGGCCCAGCCCCGCCCTTCCCTGCCCCTCCACATCCAGCTGGCCAGGAGGCACCACAAGAGCTACTGAAGCTGCCTGCCAGCCTGCCTGCTCAAGATCACTCCTCCTTCCCGCCCCCACAGGAGCCCCACATGCCCCAGCTGCCTGGCACTGGCAACCACCCCCGGGGCCAACATGTGGAGCAGCCCTCTACCAGGCAGACGAAAAATAGAGAAAGAAAACTACATACCAATCTCCTGAATGAATACAGATGAAAAAATCTTAAATAGAATAGTAGCAAAAGGACTCCAGCAAGTTATCATGTGGATTATTCACTATGATCAGGTGAGATTTATACCAGGAATACAAGGATGGTTTAATATTAGGAAAACCATCCACATAATTGACCATATCAATAATCAAACCAACAGAAACCACATGAGTATCTCAATAGATGCAGAAAAAGCCTTTGACAAAATACAACACCAATTCCTATTGAAAACATTAGAAAGTATATGCATAGAAGGGTCATTCCTCAAAATAATAAACAGTATTTATTTAAAAGCATCAGCAAGTATCATCTGCAATGGGGACAAGTTAGAAGTCTTCTCAATAAGATCAGGAGTGAAGCAAGGATGCCCATTATCACCTCTATTATTTAATATTGTTCTAGAAATGCTAGAGATAGCAATTATAGAAGAAAAAGAAATTGAAGGGATTAAAGTAGGCAACGAGGAAACTAAACTATCACTCTTTGTGGATGATATACTTTAAAAACCCCAGAAAATCAATGAAGAGACTAGTGGAAATACTTAACAACTTTAGCAAAGTTGCAGTGTACCAGAAAAAACCCACATAAATCATTAGCTTTTCTATATATTTCCAACACAACTCAGCAAAAGGAGTTAGAAAGAGAAACTTCATTTAAGATTACCCTAGAAATAATGAACTGGAGGAATTCCATGTGAACTGGAATGACCTCCAGGAATTGATGCAGAGTGAAAGGAGTGGAACCAGGAGAACTTTATGAACAGAGACAGATATACTGTGGCACAATTGAATATAATGGTCTTCTCTACTAGCAGCAATGCAATGATCCAGGACAATTCTAAGGGGTTTATGAAAAAGAGATGCTATCCACATATAGAGAAAGAACTGTGAGAGTAGAAACTCAGAAGAAAAACAATTACTTGATCACATGGGTCAATGGAGATATGATTGGGGATATAGACTCTAAACAATCACCCTAGGGCAAATATCAATAATATGGAAATAGGTCTTGATCAATGACATGTAAAATCCAGTGGAATTACATGTCAGCTATGGGAGGGGCTGGGGGGAGGAGAAGGAAAGAATATGAATCTTGTAACCATGGAAAAATATTCTCAATTAATTAATTAAATTTTTCCAAATTAAAAAAAAGAAAAATAACTAAACAAAAGATTTAAAAAATAAAATGCATAAAAATAAATAGATGAATGAGTGAATTAATGAATGAATAGATAGATAGATAGATAGATAGATAGATAGATAGATAGATAGATAAAAGAATGCCTACCCTTTGACCCAGCCATACCAATGCTGGGTTTGTACCACAAAGAGATTATAAGGAAAAAGACTTGAACAAAAATATTCATAGCTGTGCTCTTTGTGGTAGCAAAAAAAAAATGGAAAACAAGGGGATGCCCTTCAATGGGGAATGGTTGGATAAATTGTGGTATATATTAGTGATGGAATACTCTTGTGCTGAAAGGAATAATGAACTGGAGGAATTCCATGTGAACTGGAACGACCTCCAGGAATTGATGCAGAGTGAAAGGAGCAGAACCAGGAGAACATTGTACACAGAGACTGATGCATTGTAGCACAATTAAATGTAACAGACTTTGCTACTAGCAGCAATGCAATGACCCAGGACAATCACAAGGAACTTAGGAGAAAGAATGTTATCTACATCCAGAGAAAGAACTGTGGAATCAGAAATGCATTAAAAAATATATGATCGAACATGTAGTTCGATAGGAATATGATTTGGGTTTTGATGTTAAAGGATCACTCTACTGCAAATAACATGGAAATAGGTTTTGAACAATGTATGAACCCAACTACAAAACACTCTCCACACAATTAAAACTAGATCTAAACAATTTGAAAAATATTAATTGCTCAGGGGTGGGACGAGCTAATATAATAAAGATGACAATCTATTCAGTGCCATACCTATCAAACTACCAAGAAACTTTTTTTTTATTAAATTGGAAAAAATTGTAACAAAAGTTCATTTGGAAGAACAAAAGATCAAGAATATCAAGGGAAATAATGAAAAAAATGTGACGGTTGGGGGCCTAGCAGTACCAGAGCTTAAACTGTACTTTAAAGCAATGGTCATCAAACCAAAATGGTACTGAGACAGAAGGGAGGATGAATGTAATAGACTTAGGGTAAATGTCCTCAACAAAATAGTGTACGATAAAAACAAAGATCTCATGTTTTTGGACAAAAAGTCACTATTTGACAAAAACTGCTGAGAAAATTAGAAACCAATATGGGAAAAATTAGGTTTAGATCAACATCTCACACCCTATACCAAGATGAATTCAAAATGGGTAAATGACTTAAATGTAAAGGAAACTATAAGTAAATTAGGTGAACATAGATTAGAGTACCTGTCAGATCTATGGTAAAGGAAAGACTTTAAGATCAAGCAAGAGATAGGGAATATTGCAAAATATAAAATGAATAATTTTGATTATATTAAATTAAAACTTTTTTTATAAATAAAACCCATGTAATCAAAATTAGAAGGGAAGCAACAAATGGGGAAAAAAATCTTCATAACAAAAACCTCTGACAAAGGTCTAATTACTCAAATTTTTAAGGAGCTAAATCAATTGTACAAAAAAGCAAGCCATTCCCCAATTGATAAAGGGGCAAGGGACATGAATAGGAAATTTTCAGATAAAGAAATCAAAACTGTCAAAAAGTACATGAAAAAGTGTTCTAAATCTCTCATAATTAAAGAAATGGAAATCAAAACAACTCTGAGGTACCACCCACACCTAGCAGATTGGACAATATTGGTAAAGGAAAGTAATAAATGTTGGAGGGGATGTGGAGAAATTGGGACACTAATGCATTGCTGGTAGAGTTGTGAATTAATGCAACCATTATAGAAGGCAATTTGGAACTATGCACAAAGGACTTTAAAAGACTCCCTGCCCTTTGATCCAGCCATGCCACTGCTCAGTTTATACCCCAAAGAGATAATAAGGAAAAATATGTGTACAAAAATATTTGTAGCTGTGCTCTTTGTGGTGGCAAAAAATTAGAAAATGAGGGGGTCTCCATTGATTGGGGAATGGCTGAACAAATTGTTGTATCTGATGGTGATGGAATCTTTTTGTGCTCAAAGGAATAATGAGCTGGAAGAATCCCATGGGAACTGGAATGAATTCCAGGAATTGATGCAGAGTGAAAGGAGCAGAACCAGGAGAACTTTGTACACAGAGATTGATACTGTGGTACAATCAAATGTAATGGACTTCTCCATTAGTGGCAGTGCAGTGATCCTGAACAACTTGGAGGAATCTATGAGAAAGAACACTATCCACATTCAGAGAAAGGACTGTGGGAGTAGAAACACAGAAGAAAAACATTTGCTTGATCACATGGGTTGATGGGGAGATGATTGAGGATGTTGACTTTAAATAATCACTCTATTAGAAATATTAATAATACAGAAATAGATTTTGAATAATGATACATGTAAAACCCAGGGGAATTGTTTGTTGGCTCCAGGATGGGGGTGGGAGGAGGGGAGGGAAAGAACATGAATTATGTAACCATGTACAAATATTCTCAATTAATTAAATTTTTAAGTGTTCTAAATCTCTTCTAATTAGAGAAATGCAAATCAAAACAATGCAGAGATACCCTTCATACCTAGCAGATTGGCCAATATGATAGTAAAGGAAAATAATAAATGTTGCAGGAGTTGTGGCAAAATTGGGACACTAATTTATTTCTGGTGGAGTGAATTCTGCTCAGTTTATACCCCAAAGCGATAATAAAGAAAAATACTTGTACAAAAATATTCATATCTGAGCTTTTTGTGGTGGCAAAAAAAATTGGAAAGTGAGGGGGAATGGCTGAACAAATTGAGGCATATGATGGTGATGGAATACAATTGTGCTGAAAAGAATGATGAACTAGAGGATTTCTATATGAACTGGAAGAACCTCCAGGAACTGATGCAAGGGAATATTATACACAGGAAGTGAAACAGTGTGGAACAATACAGTGTAATGGGCTTTGCTTATACAAGAAAATCCCAAGGGACTGATGAGAAAGAATGCTATCCACATCGAGAGAAAGAACTACGGAATAGAAACCCAGAAGAAAAACAAATGACATCATTTATTTATATGGATATATGATTTGGGGTTTTGGTTTTTAAAAGACTGCTTTATTGCAAAAATGAATAATATGGAAATAGGTATAAGTGATAACATTTGTATCACCCAGTGGAAGTGCTCATTGGATCTGTGAGGGAGGAGGGTAGAGGGGAGGAAAAGAAAATGAAATATGTAAACATGGAAAAATATTTTTAAAATAAAAAATTATTTAAAAATTAGAATAGAAGAGGATAAAATACCATGTGCAACTATGAGTAAGAGATATATTGTTATTATTATTATTCAGCCCTTCCCTCCCCTCCCCACACCATAGAAAGTATCATATGGAAAAATATTGAGAGTATTTTGTATTTCTACTTCTCAGTTCATTCTCTGTAGGGAAACATTCACAAGTTATTCTTCAAATATTAAATCTGTATTTGTATTTAATGTTCTCTTGGTTCCACTCGTTTCACTCTTCAACATCTCATGTAGTTCCTTCAAGTTTTTAAAAAATTAACCTGCTCATCGTTTCTTACAGTGCAGTAGTATTCCATCACAAGCATGTACCACAATTTGTTTAGCCACTCCCCAATTGATAGGCATCCCCTCAAATCCTAGTTCTTTGTCACCACAAAGAGAGCTGCTATAAATATTTTGGAAGATTTAGGTTCCAATCCTTTTTCCCTGATCTCCTTGGGAAACAGATCCTGGGTCTAAGGACATACATAGTTTTATAGCTCTCTGGGTGTAATTCCAAATTGCTCTCCAAAATGGCTGGAGTTCCACAAATACACAAGAGTGTATTTGTGTCCTCACTTTTCCACATCCTCTCCAACATTTGTCATTTTGGCCTTCTGTCAGAGGATATATTCTTAACCAAACAAGAGATAGAGTTAATTACCAAAGGTAAAATAGATAACTTTCATTACTTGAAAGTGAAAAAGCTTCTGCACAGACAATATTTATGCACCTAGAGTAAGAAGAGAAGTGATCAAACAGAAAAAAACAATTTTTATCAAATAAAATTTTATCAAATTTTTATCAAATATCAAGATATATAAATAGTATAACATATAAAAATTCATTATTTAGTATAATAATATATAACACCATTTGTATATACATATATATGATTAAGAGTCATTCTTCAAAAGATAACTGGCCAAAAGATAAGAACATTTCTCAAAAAAAAACTGTAATATATTCATAACCCATGAAAAATGCTCCAAATCATCAATACTAAGAGAAATTCAAACCAAAACTACCCTGAAGTTTAACTTCCCACACTGAAAATTGGCAAAAATGATAAAAATAAAAATGGCAATACTTAACGTTGCAGACATTGTTGGTAGAGTTGTGAGATGGTATAACTATTTTGAAAAGCAATTTGGAATTATGCAAATAAAATGATTATGATATTCATATTCTTTGAACTCAAGATTCCAATACTAGTCTAACACCCCAAGGAAGTTATCAATAACAAGAAAGTCCCCATGTACATAAAAATATTTGTAGCAGTATTTTTTGTGATAACAAAGAATTGGAAAGAAAATAGATTCCCATTAATTGGAGAACAGCTAAGCAAACTGCCTTATAGTTTTTCTATTTTAATCCTTTTGTCCATAAAAATAATGGCATCCCTCATTCAGGGTCTTTTGGATTGCCAAGGAGCTAGAGACCCCTTTTATTTTTAACTGCTAACCTTACAAATAAATTGAATGTGCTCAGAACTTTGTTGCCACAATTTAACTTAATTTTAATCGAAATACCTGTCTTTGCCTGCCTCCCACCAAAAAGACTCAACTATGTTTAATCCCCAAACTGGTGCCATTAGGTATTTAAATTAAGGATATTTTGGAAAGTATGAAGCATTATCATAATAACTGACAAACATTCTGCTTTATATCACTCCTCATTTGATCTTTACAATAACCTTTGGACATAGAGAGGGAAAGGAACTCCCATTTCTACAGTTTAATGGCCAAGTGCTTTGGGAAGTATGGAGTTACAGGTGTGTGTATATGCATACATACATATGCCTGCAGCATCTCACAGCTTCTCCAATAATGTATTAGTGTGCTTATAATTACACGACTCTTCCAGCACTGAATACTGCTTTAAAAAAATCATTTTCTAGTCTAAACCTAAGCCATTTTGCTGTGGTATAGGGAAGGAAAATGATTTGGCCAAGGCCAAGAAACTACAGAATGACAGTTAGGGCTCAAGCACAGTTCTCTCCACTCCCTCTCCAGAAGAAGGGAGCATTTCCAGGTGTGTTGGCTATCCTCACAATTCTAGCAAGAAATAGTTCATTATGGTCAAATTTGTAAATCCTGAAATTGAATGGAGAGGAAAATTGGGAATCAAAAATTATGAAAAAACATCTCCTGAAATAAAAAATAACCAATGTCTCTTTTGGATCTGGCTATATATTCACAGTTACCCAGATGGCTTCGGAACTCAGGCTTTCAGTTACTGCGGGGAGTTTGCTCATTGGGAGTCCCTCACGTCAGTGAAATGACTGATCTGGTATCCGAAAACATGAAGTTATTTTTGCCCCAACTTGTTTAATCTCAAAGCCAGATTTGCTTTGAAAATGGAAAAGAAAAGAAAGCTCTTGAGACCAGATCTTTGAATGTTGCTGCTAAGTGCTACATGATCACCTGACCAATTCACGACTCTCCTTTGGGTCAGGTAAATTATACATCTACACAAAACACTGACCAAGGCCATGGAGTTTCCCCTCAAGGCCTACTCTAGGCTTTCTAGACTTGGATACGAGGCTTCAGCACCCGGGTCTCCAACTATCCCTGCAGCCTTTTCCCCCCAAGAATATCCCTCCTCAATTTTGTGGAGGAACTCAGGCAAGCCAGCCTTCATTCCTTTCCCTGCTCTGTTCCTGACCTTCCAATCACTCAATAAATATTTATGAACTGTGTGCTACACACCAGGTACCTAGCTAAGTGGTGAGAATACAAAAAAGCCAGAGAGAACCCCTGCCCTAAAGGAGCTTCTAATCGAATGTGTTAGTCAATAAGCAAATATGTATGAATAAGCTATATGAGGGAGAAACAGAATGTAATTAACAGAGGGAGGGCTCTAGTATTAAGAGGGGCTTGGGAAGACTTCCTGTAGAAAGTAGAACTTCAGTTGGCATTAAAAGGAACCCAAGCTAATGAACCTTTCTGAATTTGCATGACCCCTAGACAGTTGACCAGCTCATCATCAAATCTTTACTCAAAGCCACTTCAGAACTGGATAGACACTGATAGAGTTTGAACTCTGGTGGCATTGTCTTAGAGAATCCAGAGTTAATGAATGACCATGATGATGTATTCAGTAGAACAGGACTTTGACAGAGGAACTAGAAGAAATAATCCCACAATAATACACTTTTCATAAAGCTTTATCATGAGGGCAAGACACTTTCCTCTATTTCATGAATTCATCTGACTAGGTGCTTAGGGCCTTTTTGACTTAACCATATTTAAAATATCACAATGCGATTTAGTCAAAAGAGTGTTAGATTTGGAGTCAAGAAGACTTGGATTTCACCTTTAGCTCCATCCTTTACTAATGTGTGTCTCTGGACAAACCATTTACCCATTTTAGGCTTCAGGTTCCTCATCTGAAAAAAACCCATAGTGTTGAACTAAATTATCTCCAAAACCCTCACCAGCTCCAAATCTACAATCTTACTGTTCAGGTTTTTTTTTTTTTAGTAAAAGTCCTAAAGTGTTTGGTTTATTTATCTCACTATTTGTAATGGAAACATTACAAATCAATGCATTCATTAATGTGTACATTCAATTGCCTTCTACTGGATTTGTAAACTCTAGTAACAAAAGGTGTATTGGTTAAGAAATAGAGTTTTGATCAATTCTTCTTTTGGCAGGATTGCTGTAGATTACTATGGACAGGACCTTGGTCCTGTCTTTGCTTTGTATCGTTCTTGGAGTTCCTAGAGTTCTAACTGTGTCACACAGTGCTCAGTCATTCTAGCACGCCTTACCTCAGTTGTCTCTAGTAAGCTGCTATTACTTAGAACTTCTTCATTCAATAAATGGGAACCATATGCAAAACAAACAAACAAAAAACCAAAAAACCAATATGCAGGAAGTAACCACATGCATTGACTCACATTAAAAATTCAATTAAATGTCCAACTGTAAAGCACATTTTAGTGAATTAGTCAACAAATTGTTGTTAAACATCCCTGGTACTATGCTAGAGTAAGAAATATCAGAACACTCAGCAAGACATGCAAAAGAGTTCCTCGGACATTTTCCTGAGGGACAGTCCCTATAAAACCATGATAAAATAATCCAGTATTTAGAATAGCAAGAACTGAGGCCAAAGCATTGGATTTGGAATTTGTAGTGGTTAAAGCGAGTGCACTATAACCCCTGAGCTCCTGGAAGTGGTGAAAAACACCTTTAGAAACATTTGTAGACTTCTAAAGCACTTATGCATGCTTTGTGACAAGGAAAGAAGGGCTATAAAATACCATGTGAACAAGATTATTCCGGTAAACATTTAACAACTGGATGGTTGGGGGAATGTATATATAGCATATTTTAAAATTAAGTTTGCATTTTCTACATCACCTTTTTAAAGTGTAGTCATTTAAGAAAATAATGAATTTTTTAAAAAGGAAACCAAGAAACAGATAAAGAGGCAGACGGTGTTCTAGGCTTAAGGGACAGTCAAAACAATGCCCAGAGCCAACATATGAAATGTCTTGTTTATGGAAATGATCCAAGGTCAGTGTTGTAAAAATGGACTGGAATCCAGGACTTCAATCCCCACAAGCCCAGAATGCTTTGTAATCTCACCTGGGCCGAGATCGAGAAGGTATTTAACCTGATTGCAAAAGCTTTTGCGGTCTCTTTTGGACTTCAATTTTGGGGCAGACATGACTCTTTCCATAATGTAGGTGAGCTCTTGTCTAGGCCTCTCTGGCCTAGGCACGTTTTCCTTATCCTGTATTTTCTTTAATCCTTAATCTTCAAAAAAACCTCTAAAAATATAATACTCCTTGCAGAGAGAAACTAATTTCTACCTGCCTCAGTCTCCCCTAAATTTTAATCTTTACAGTGTGACTAAATGGAGAGTACATGTGGTAGAGTAGGGTAGAAGAAGCCTAAAAAGCCGGATGGGAGGGTTGGGGGGAAGGTTATAGAGGGCTTCCAGAATTCAGCATCATATGACCTGGGCACCTTCATGCTCCTTCCCCAACTATTTCAGCTCCCTTTTGTGGGCTATTTCTGCAATAGAATGGAAGTTCCTAGAGGGCAAGGAATAGATTTCTTCTTTTTGCTTCTATTTGTATGTTCAGTGCAGAGCACAGTGTCTGGAACATAGCGAGTGCTTAAGAAGTGCCTGCTTCCTTCCTTATTTCCACTCTCTTGAACAAGCCAGAGCTGAGTCAAACGTCTTATTCTCTGTTGCCAGGCATGGCTCCTCCACTAAGGCTATGGGAAAGGGAAAAGGCAATATCAAAACAAACAAAAGAATGAAGGCAAACTTTCCAAATGTTCCTTCCAGTTCCAAACAGCTGACACCTAGTTCCCAGCCTGCTCTGCTGTGGCACATTCCAACTCTTTTTCATCTCTGAGAGGCTGATGCCAAGGTCGCCATTTTTGAGTCAAGACTTCCTGTTATCCTCTGACCCTCCCTTCTTCCCTCTGATAAGAGTCCTCCAAGGGCACATTTCTGGGGAATCAAATGTTACTGTGCAGGAGGGATGAGCAGGGAACTCTGATCAAATGAGTGGTTGCCCTCTCAGCCTGTGCAGGGTTGGGCCCTGAGGGATGCCTACCCTGAGTGTCCCACTTAAGGATAGGAGGCTTTAATGGGTGATGACCTGGCAGTGGCCTTAGCCTTTGGGAAAGGAAGTGTTTATGCCTCCCTGCCCCTTTGGCTACTGGACAACTAAAGGATGACTTCAGGGCTACTTGGGATGGCCTCTTAAAGAGTCAGTCTCCTCTAAAGACAGTCATCCCTGGCAGTCCAAAGAGGCAGCTGTGGAGAAGAACCCAGTTCCTGACAGGGGCTGGCTCTTTCCCTTTCTCTCCTTCCTCCTCTCCTCCACACTTCTGATCCACCATGCTCTAGCAGCCTCCCCACTCTGGAAGAACCCTCTGAGCCTCTAACTCGAACAGGTTCCCCCCACCCTATGGGCTCCATTTAAAGGAAGGGCCCAGGACAACCATGAACCCTACCTCATTCCTTTCCAGGGTAGACTTCTCCCTCCCCAGACTTCCTTTTCTACCAGGCCCCTCCAATGTCCTTCTACCCCAATCATCCCTTCTCAGTTTCCTCCCAGGAGCTGCCTTGTTCCATTAGGATGGAAGGTCCTTGAGGGCAGGGACTTTCTAGGTCCCTCTATTTGTATTCTCAGCACTTAACACAATACCTGGCACACATTAAGCACATAATAAATGCACATCGACAGTTGCCTTCCATGTGCCTCTTCCAGAGAGCAGAGGTAGATGCAGGGGATCCCTCCTCTGCACCTCCCTACCAACCCCTGCCAGGCTATGAAACAAGGAGTCACTTCCCCTAGCAGAAAGCAGAGCCAGAGCTTCTGGACCAGACTTGAAACAGTGAGGGCTGGCAGATGGGGGTGAGGGGCAAGCCCCCAGGGAGGCCAGCCTGGTGCTGCAGCTACCCTGCAGAGGGGCTACATCCAGGGGGAGCAGATGGTCAGGGCAGGAGATGAGGAAGCCTATCCAGACCCAGCAATCCCTAGGCCACCCCTCTACTGGCAAATGCCATGATGCCCATTGCCAAGGGGTACATGCCCTGAGGGGCCCTTGGCTGAGCCTCTGTGGGGATCATCAGTGAGGAGCAGAGATCTGCTCTGAGATGTGGCCCTGGACAATCAAGGCCCCTGCTCATCCATGCTATGGCAGGCTTTTCCCTGGGGAGGGGAGGCTTGCACCCAAGGCTTCCTGTAACCAAGTGACACACAGGGCAGGCAGAGGATGCTGCATTTACCCAAATGCATTTCCCATTTGGAGCGGGCAAGGCTCCAGAGATTCTCCATCACCACTTGCTAAAGCCTTGGGGATGCCCAAGAGGCTTCCAGCCTGTCCAGAGTCAGCAACCAGGTAGGAAATGAGACAGGGAGAGACACTCTTTTCCTTTGCCACAAATGAACCCCAACTGGATCCAGGGCTGAGTTTTTACCCTCCTTGCCTGGGACCAGAGGGCCATCGAGGAAGGGCATTCCATGCCCTGGCCTAGCAGGGTGCCAAGGACTCTTGGGTTTTGGGTGGCTCGTCCACATTCCTCCATTGCCACTGAGGCCCTTTCCAGCTCAGGTTCCAGCCCTCTCTTCATTCTTTCCTCCCTCATGGCTTGGGCTTCCAACTGAAGGGAGCCACTGGCCTGCAACTCTGAGAATGGGGCTCCTCTGCAGACCTGTGGGCTTTCTCCTGACAGAAGCTGGGAACAGCTGGCACATGGCCAGAACCCCCAACAACCAAATGGGCTGGGGTCTACAGGCAAAAAACTTGTCTCCAAGGAATGGCCGCATGACGCCAATCCAGCCACATGGTAGCTACCCAAGGACCTGCCTCTGCCTTGGTTTGTGCTGGATTTTGTCTGCTCTCAGTCCTCATTCGCACTTCAACAGGCTATGTGGCGTAATAGAGGGAGAGAGGGAGGAGGGAGGAAGACAAAGGGGGAGAGGGGAAGAAAGGAAGAGGAAGAGGAACAGGGGGAAAGAGGAAAAGGGGCAGGAAAGAGAGAGAGGCAGAGGGGGACAAGCAGAGAGAGGAAGAGGGGTAATGGAAAAGGGAAGGGGAGAAGGAAAGAAGAAAAGAGAGGGTGAGAGGGAGAAAGAGGAAGAGGAAAAGGGAGAGGGACAAGGGGACAAGGGGAGAGAGGGAGGGAGACAGGAGGACAGAGAGTGGGGGGGAGAGAAAGGGATAGGCAGAGTGGAGAGACAATGGATGAAAGGGAGACAGAGGGAAAGAGGGACAGAGAAAGAGTTTTCCTCTTGGAAATGGAGAGAGGAAAAGGGAGGGGAAGAGGGAGAGAGGAAAACGGAGGGGGAGAGGGGAAAGAGAAAAAGGGAGGGGAGAGGAAGAAACAGAGGAGAAGGGGGCAAGGGGAGAGAGGGAGGGGGTAGGAGGAAAAGGAAGGAGGAGAGAGAGAAGAGAACAAGGAGAGAGAGGGAGGGGGGAAGAGGAAAAGGGAGGAGGTGTCTTTGCCAAGACAAACACAGAAACTATATGAACAAAACTACAAAACACTTTCCACACATATAAAACTAGATCTAAACAATTGGAAAAACATTAATTTCTCTTAGGTAAGGAGACATCCTTACCTAACATCATAAAAATGGCAATGCTATCCACATTAATTAACTTATTCAGTGACATACCTATCAAACTACCAAGAAACTTTTTTACCAAAATAGAAAATTTTATTACAAAGTTCATCTGGAAGAACAAAAGATCAAGATTATCAAGGGAAATAATGAAAAAAACTGTGGAGGAGGGCCTAGCAGTACCAGATCTTAAACTGTATGATAAAGCTGTGATCATCAAAACAATATGGTACTGGCTACATGGCTACCAGACAGAAGGGAGGATCAGTGGAACAGACTTGGAGTAAATGACCTCAGCAAGATAGTGTATAATAAACCCAAAGAGTCCAGCTTTGGGGAGAAAAACCTATTATTTAACAAAAACTGCTAGGAAAATTGGAAACCAGTACGGAAGAGATTATGTGGATGCACAACTCACATCCTACATCAAGATAAATTCAGAATGGGTGAATGAGTTAAATATAAAGAAGGAAACTAGAAGTATATTAGGTGAACATAGAATAGTTTGCCTGTCAGATCTATGGGAAAGGAAAGATTTTAAGACCAAGCAAGAGACAGAGAATATTACAAAATATAAAATGAATAATTTTGATTACATCAAATTAAAACGTTTTTATACAAATAAAACCAATACAACCAAAATTAGAAGGGAACCAACAAATTGGGGGAAAATCTTTATGACAAAAGCTCTGAAAAAGGTCTAAATGCTCAAATTTATAAGGGACTAAATCAATTGTACAAAAAATCAATCCATTGCACAAATGATAAATGGGCAAAAGACATGAAGAGGCAATTTTCAGATAAAGAAAATCAAAACTATCAAAAGCACATGAAAAAGTGCCTAAATTTCTTACACTCAGAGAACTGCAAATAAAAACAACTGTGACTCTGAGGTATCATCTCACACCTAGCAGATTGGCTAACATGACAGCAAAGGAAAGTAATGAATGCTGGAGGGGATGTGGCAAAGTGGGGACATTAATTCATTGCTGGTGGAGTTGTGAACTGATCCAACCATTCTGGAGGGCAATTTGGAACTATGCCCAAAGGACAATAAAAGATTTTCTGCCCTTTGATCCAGCTATAGCACTGCTGGGTTTGTACCCCAAAGAGATAATAAGGAAAAAGACATGTACAAGAATATTCATAGCTGAGCTCTTTGTGGTGGCAAAGGTTTGGAAAATGAGGGGATGCCCTTCAATTGGGGAATGGCTGAACAAAGTGTGGTATATGTTGGTGATGGAATACTATTGGGGTGAAAGGAATAATGAACTGGAGGGACTCCATGTGAACTGGAACAACCTCCAGGACACTGTGGTAGAATCACATGTAATGGGCTTCTCGACTAGCAGCAAACCAAGGACAATTGTGGGGGAATTATGAGAAAGAACACTATCCACACCCAGAGAAAGAATTGTGGGAGCAGAAATCCAGAAGAAAAACAACTGCTTGACCACATGGTTCAATGGGAATACGATTGGAGATGTAGACTCTAAAGTATCACCCTAGTGCAAATACTAAATAATATGGAAATCGGTCTTGATCAATGGCACATATAAAACCCGGTGGAAATGCTTGTTGGCTGTGAGAGTGGGTGGGAGGAGGGGAGATAAAGAACATGAATCATGTAACCATGGAAAATATTTTAAAGTAATTAATTAAATAAATAAACTTTAAAAAAAGAACAAGGAGTATCAGAGCTGGGAGGGGCTTAGAACACAATGTCAGAGCTGGGAGGGGCCTTAGAACACAGAATTTGAGGGCTGGGAGGGGCCTTAGAACACAGAATGTCAGGGCTGGGAGGGGCCTTAGAACAGGGAGTGTCACATGGGAGGGGTTTAGAACATTGAGTTTCAGAGCTGGGAGGGGCCTTAGAACACAGAGTGTCAGAGGTAGGAGGGGCCTCAAGACACAGACTGACTGAGATGGGAGGGACTTTAGAACACAGAATGCTAGAGCTAGGAGGGGCTTAGAATAAGGAGTGTCAGAGCTGGGAGGGGCTTAGAACACAAAATGCCAGAGCTGGAAGGCTCTTACAACATAGAACCTCAGAGGTGGGAGGAGACTTAGAACAGGGCATGTCAAGTGGGTGGGGTTTAGAAGAATAAGTGTCATGACTGGGAGGGGCTTAGCACAGGGAGTATCAGAGCTGGGAGGGGCCTCAGAACAGGGAGTGTCAGCTGGGAGGGTTTAGAACAGTGAGTTTCAGAGCTGGGAGGGGCTTTAGAACAGAGAGTGTCAGAGGTAGAACAGGCCTCAGAACACAAAATGCCAAAGCTGGGAGGGACTTTAGAAAACAGAATGCTAGACCTAGGAGGGGCTTAGAACACAAAGCCTCAGAGGTAGGAGGGGTCTTAGAAAAGGGAGTGCCAACTGGGTGGGGTTTAGAACAGTGAGTGGGAGGGGCTTAGACAGAGATTTGACTAGCTGGGAGGGGCCTCAGAACATGGAATGCCAAGACTGGGAGGGGCCTTAGAACATAGAATATCAGAGCTCTTAGGGATCTTAGAACACAGAATGTCAGAGCTGGGAGGAGCTTAGAACACAAAATGCCAGAGCAGAGACAGGATTATAATAAGTAGTGTCAGAGCTGGGAGGGGCCTCAGAACACAGTGTCAGAGATAGGAACTGCTTAGAAGACAAAATGCCAGAGCTGGGAGGGGCTTAGAATAGGGAGGGTCAGAGTTGGGAGGGTCTTAGAACACAGAGCCTCAGAGGAAGGAGGGGCCTTAGGACAGGGAGTGTCAGCTGGGAGGGGTTTAGAGCAATGAGTGTCAGAGCTAGGAGGGGCTTAGAACAGGTAGCCTCAGAGCTGGGAGGGGCTTAGAAAAGAGTGTCACAGCTAAGAGGGGCCTCAGAACATGGAATGCCAAAGCAGGGAGAGGCCTTAGAACAGGGAGTGTCAGCTGGGAGGGGTTTAGAACAGTGAGTTTCAGAGGAGGAGAGGAAGGCAAAGAGGAAAAGAGGGAAGAGGAAGAGACTGAGGGGGATTAGGGAAGAGGGAGAAGGGGATAAGAGGGGAAAGGTAGAGGGGAAGAGGGGCAGAGGAAAAGGGAGGGGGAGCAGGAGAGGGAGAGGCATAGGGAGAAGAGAAGAGAAAAAGTCAGGGGAGAGGGAGATATAAAGAGGGACAGGGGGACAAGGGGAAAGACAAGAGGATATGGGGGAGAGGGAGAGGAAGAGAGGAAAAGGAAACAGCAGAGGCAGAAGAAGAAAAGGGCAGAGAGAGAGGGGACAGGAATACTGGTAGAAGGGAAGAAGAAAACGGAAAGGGGAGATGGAGAAAAAGAGGGGGACAGGGAGATAGGGGGAGAGAGGGAGATGGGAAGCAGAAAAGGGAGGGGAAGAGGGAGAGAGGACAAGGGAGAGGGAGAGACAGAGGAGGCCAGGGGGAAAGGGGGATGGGGAGAGAGGGAGAGTGGAAGAGGAAAGGGGGGAGGGAGAGAGGAAAAGGGAGGGAGAGAGAGAGGGAGAGGAAAAGGGAGGGTGATAGGGAATGGGGGGACAGGAGAAGAGAGGGAGAGGCAGAGAGGAAAAGGCAGAGGGAGACAGACAGACAGGGAGGGAGGGAGGGAGGGAGAAAGAGACAGAGACAGACAATTAGATGCACAGACAGATTGAAATGAAGACTCCAAGCCAGAAAGACCGGAGTTCAAGTCTCACCCAGGAAACAGAATAGCCATGCAAGAAACCTTACTGCCCCAGGCAGACAGACAGGAAGAAGAGGTCTAGGAGTGGCAGCATTCAGCCTGGCTGCCCCCAGAAAAGTCCTCACAGCCATTTTCTGGGGAATGGACTTTGTACCTGAAGGGGCCAGCACGGGGGCAGGCAGGAGTGTCTAGCTACAAGAGCGAGGCTCCCTTACGGAAAATCAGGAGGCAACAGCCTCAACCAGACAATTCAAAGCACCATCACTACCCCTCTGATCACAGGCCGTCTCCCCTCGGACCCTGGTGGGGACAGCTCAGGGCCCCCAAATCCAAGAGCCTTGGGCACATCAGATCCACCCTAAGGACCATGGACATTTTCCATTTGATTTGCCCCTGAAAATGGCCCAGGGTACTCGCCTCCCAGGAGAATGGGAACTCCTTGAGCCCAGGGGATGGATTTCCTCATGCCATGTCCTGGGCTTGGAATAGTCCTCTTCTTCCTCTTCAGCTATTCAACTCATCCCTCGGGATGTGAGACCTCATGGGGCATTTCACTCTGCACTTCCCTGATGTACCCAATGTGTTCTTATAGATCATACTTATAGGTGTCTGGGTCCTATCTCCCTAGTAGGCTGTAAGCAGGAGAAGGAACTGGGTCTCCTCCAATTTGTGCTTCTCCCTCATACGTAGCATCGGGGGGAGTCACCCTGGGGGTCTTTGTTGAAGTGCCCTTAAGCTGATGACCGATGTGGACCTGCGGGAATGATGGCAGCAACTCAGACACACAACAGAAACATGTGTTTATTGATCAAGGTGTCATTGTCAGCTGGCTACACCTAAAAGGCTTTAGCTGGGCCATAGGATGGAGGCGGGAGGGCCTGTTTCCATCCTGGAAAAATCTACTCTGGACTGGGATGAACCACAGTCTACCCAACATGACCTTGAGAATTCCATCTTTTCCAGATGGCCTCCGGGTCACTGGGAAGCCTGGGGAGACTTTGGTGGACTTCTTCAATGAGGCTGAGAAGATCCTAGAAGACAAAGAGACAGGAAAACAATAACAAGCACAATGATGTTGATGATGAAGACGATGAGGACGATGATGATGATGATGATGATGATGATGATGATGATGATGACGACAACTCCTCCTGCTTGTGGCCTTATTACAGCACTGGACTCTGAACAAACCTTGCTGCATCTTCTGTCTGAGGCCCACCCTGACCTTGGGTGGATGGGCTTATCCCTAGAAGGACAGACACTGGCAAAGAAGTCTTCAGTCATGGCTGCCCAAAGAATGGCAACGAGGGGGAGCTGCTTCTCATAGAGCTTCCGGGGGGCCAGGCCTGCTGATCACAATTCCCTGGAATGTCGTTTCGATTGTTTGCTGCCCTTCCTTCCTTCCACTGACATCTCTGGAGCCGCTGTGTATCTGCTGCATCAGTTCATATAAATCTCCGAATTCTTCCTACTGTTTGACGCAGCTTGGAAAGATCCCACACTTTCGTGTGGGGCACCTCGTGGAACTTGCTCTCCAATTCTTTGTAACTCTACAAAGTGCTGCTGCTCAGTGTTTTGGTGGGAGGGGGGGGGCCTTTCTTCTCAGCACAGACCTGCTTTAGGCATAGGCCTAGCAGTGGAACCTCGAGGCCAAGGGGTAGGGACTTCATTCCAATTGCTTTCCAAAACGCTTGGATGGATTCACACATCATGACAATGCTTGTTTTTCCACAATCCTGCCAACACTGACAATTCCCACCTTTTGCCACCCAGGTGGCTAGGTGGGGAGGGAATCCACAGCTTGGCTCTCACTGGCACTTCTCATCATGAGTAATTTAAGGCCCACGGCTGTTCACTGAAAATGTCCCCTCACCCCTTGTGTGACCATTTCTTTATTGGAGCATGGATTTTGGCCCTCTATGCTTTTCTTTATTAACTATACATTTTGGATAGCAGCCGCTATTCAGAGAGTGGATATAAGGTTTTCAACCCGATGACAGACTCCCTAATCCTCATTACACTAATTTGGTGGGAAAAACAAATCAGGGGATCAAAAATGATCTGTCTTAACCCCTCTGTCCCAACCATGGGATTACATCTGACCCTTGCTAAGCCACGTCTCAACAAACTGAAGTAGCTCAGGGAGAATGCAGACAATTACAGAATTCTGGAAGGAACTCCACACAAAATGTGCTGCAACAGAAGACCGGTAGTAGGCCAGGAGAGCAGGGGAACTGCTTACAAGGGAAAATCGTCATCATCCAAATAATAAAACATTTGTATAGACCTTGCAAAGAGTTTTACCAAAATCTCATTTGATGCTCACAGCAATCACAGGAGGTACTTGTGATTGTCAT